>NC_060126.1:259211267-259383767 GCF_021461395.2 Schistocerca americana
TGGAATATGAAATTAATTTTGCCTTTTAAATTAAGGCTACAATTTTTGATGAATTTTAAATTTACTTGTAAACAATGGAGTACCCTCTACATCATTTCTTTATCAGTCATTGTATGTTTAATCTGCTACTAGATTTAAGTTTTAAATGAAGGAAAACGCTCTGAATAGTAATAAAAATTGAGAATTCTTTATGCATAACTTAAGGACAGTACAAGACTGAAGAGAGAAACTACATATATGGAATGCACTTATGTATCACGGTGCACATTAATTTTGTGTATCGCATTATACGGTACTGCTTGAAATTGGTAGTTACATTACAGCGGAAAAGTCAAATACCATCATATCACAGCTGAGGATACAATTCATGCATCAGCAGATTGTCTTGTGTCAGTATTATCACTTTATTGCCAGAAACACAAAAATGTTTTTGGCTTTCATGTAGAACTGTTTATTATTCTCAGTTAGAAACTCTGTTCTGAGAACATACAAAACTACTTTCTAATATCCAACTCATCCAGCATGTCGCTAGTCTCATCGGTAGGAAAACCCTTGAAACATCCCATTCGAATCTCATATTCAGCCATCTTGACAATCATCCTTCTCAGGTGATGAATAGTCACTTTGCCAGGGTTGCATAAATTCGGCACATGTTTTACTCCTGGGACCCTCATGGTCTTCACTTTCTCGACCCATACCCCGATAGCTGAGTGGTCAACATGACATATTGCCGTCCTAAGGGCCCGAGTTTGATTCCCGGCTGGGTCAGGGATTTTCTCTGCTCAGGGACTGGGTGTTGTGTTGTGTTCATCATCATTTCATCCCCATCTGGCACGCAGGTTGCTCAATGTGGTGCCAAATGTAATAAGACCTGCACCAAGGCGGCCAGACCTGCCCCGTAAGGGGCCTCCCGGCCAATGATGCCAAACGCTCATTTCCATTTCCATATGTATAATTTGCTTTAACTTTTGTAACTCAGTAGGGACCTACATTCTTATTCATCAGCTATAATTTTGGTCCAATTTGTGTTAGTTTTATTGCAACCAGGTCACCATATTTGTGCTTGAAGGGTTTTTTACAATGTCAATTGAAGCTAGCACTGGTTTTTTCTTGCATCTTGCTGATTTATAGCTTAACATCTTCCTTCAGTTTGCTGCATCTTTCTTCAAATGAATTAATAAATTATTATTCTAATACTTTCATGATGTGAAGGTCAGTCTGTGTGTGCATCTTACTGCTATCATTTGTTCAGATTATGTTTTCCCAATACTTATGTGGTAAGTCAAATTCTCGTGTTGAATTGATGTCGCCACCATATACAATTTATTAGGATCATCAATACTAAGCTTATCAGTGATCACATCCAAAGTAGAATTGATTCTCTCAATCTGTCCTCTGGTTCTAAGCCCTGTCATTATTAAAATGTGTTTAGTTTCTTCTGTAATGCAATACCCCTTGAAGTCTTTAGATGTAAAGCTAGTTTCTCTGTCCATATATACTTCAACTGGATTCCAAAAATTAGTTCACCGTGATTCTAAAGTACTAGTTGCTTTGCTGATTTTTCTGGCCTTCACGGGTTATAACCAGTTACATTTGGTAAATGTATCATTGATGCTTATAATGTTCTTCTACCCTTTGTGAGTTGATAGACATGGTCTAATACAATTCATGTGATGAGTATATAATGGCTCACTTTCTTCTAACAAGGGAAATATTCCTGATTTCTTATTCATAATTAAACATTTTACACTATTGAAGATCACAGTTTCCACCTTGTCAGTCAAATCTAGTAAATAATAATCTTGTTTTATTTTATTTTCAGTTTTCTTAGCCGCATAATGTCTTTTCTCATGCAGAAGCTTGATGATTTCTCACTGCATAGTGAGTGGAACCATTGAAGTCTCTCTTCCCTCATAGAACTAGAAAAGAATTCCATCTCTCATAAATACATTCTTGGAGAGTGCTCTTGATTGCTACCAAACCATCCTTCTTCCGAGCTTTTCTGCTTCTAGCTATTAAACCATCTGTGAAACCAAACAGTACAGCTTAAACAGCTTAAATCATCTACACGTTTCATCCTACAACCAGGTTGGTGTTCAGTAGTGTAGGAATACTCATTGAAGACAACAGCCCATCTTGCTATTCATGGTGACAAGTCCTTCTTACCCATAGTCTTTTGGAGTGCAGTGTGGTCCATTTGCAATTTTAATATGTATTCCTAGTAAATACACCCATAATTTCTTCAACACATTAACAGTAACTAAAACTTCAATCTCATAAATACTGTATATTTTATTTTTCCTCTTGAGGTGTTTCTCTCTCTCTCTCTCTCTCTCTCTCTCTCTCTCTCTCTCTCTCTCTCACACACACACACACACACACACACACACACACACACACACTCTGTTTAACTCATATGCAAGCTGCATGGAAGTTGTCATCTGGAAATTTTTGTAATGAGATGGCTTCAAAACGTCTATATTAATTCAGTTTTGCATTTTGGTTGGTATATTTTTAAAACTGGATCCAGTGAAAGGATGTCTTGAATGCTTACCTCCGTTCTTCTTCAAGCTTATTCCTCAGTGAATCACTCAATGGTTTGTCAGTTGTAGAGTAATTTTAGATGAACTTCATAAAGTATCCTGTTAGTACTAGGAAAATGTGTATTGCTACAATAGATTTCAGTTCTGGAAAGTTTTGAACAGTTATTGTCTTCTCGGAAGGATGTTGAACTTGTCCACGCTGTATAACATATCCGAGAAACTGAATAGTTTTCTTCAGGAACTGGCATTTTGCGAAATTAATTCCTAAGCCATATTTTTCCGCCAGTTTTTAACACCAAGCCAAGCTTATGAAATGCCACATCATCACTCTTTGTTGGTATTATGACATCTTCCAAGTAAATCAGTATGATGTGATGTTCTCTCAAGCTGTCACCCAAAAAACAGCATGTTTAAAATGCTGGAACTTTTTACATGAACTTGATAATCCAAATGGAACTTTCCTGAACTGGAACAGCATTGAGTGTGTCACAGATGAAGCATAATTTGGGCTTTCTTCCTGCCCATGAAAGTGGAAAAAAAAACAAAAAAAACACACACTGGCATCTTGTAGTTCATCAATGTATCTTGTAGATCATCTATGAAGCAGGGAGGGGGGGGGGGGGGGGGGGAGGGGGAAGACAAGAGAGAGAAATGCTCTTTCACTGTGATGTTCATTTTCTGTAGTCTATACAGATGTGAAATTCTCCTTTCTCTTTTTTATAACTACAATCTGGCTAGCATATTCAGATGAACTTAGTTCTGTTATTGTCTGATCAAGCCAATCTGGACTTGGTTGTCAACAATTTCTTACTGACCTGGTGACAATCTTCTAGGTTTACTATACAGGATGTCCACAAATTATCTTTACAGCTTCAGAATTTAATACCGTTAAAACTATACTAGTTATTAACAAATGGCTTTCAACTTATGATAAGACAACTCATAAAGTTTTGTTTCCTCATTCATACACATCAATGTGTGCACCCTTCGTGGCTTAGATAATGTCTAGTCAGAATACCATTTTTCTCCAAGTACAATTCAAGATCTCCATGATGGCATGTGAAAATAGACTGAAAATGTGTGCCTTCAAGTCCTGTAGGTCTCTAACCTTGGTTCGATGCACCACATCCTTTACAAAACACCACAGGAAGAAGTCTAATGGTGGGAGGTCATGGGATTATGGCAGCCATCTCATCCAATCCACATATCTGGAAACTTGCAGGTGATCCAGTTGTCGCACAGCAAATTCTTGTAACATAGGGAACACCAACTGTTTCCATTAATGCCAAGACAATGTAGTTGGTCGGGTCAGTGGTTGCCTTCCATACCATGTTTGAAAGTTTCATTGGACTTGGATATCAGCCATTACCTGTACGAACTAAGCCACACACTGAGCTTCCTACTGTGTTATCCATATTTTATCAGATTTTCAAGTTCAATTGCATGTCAGTTGGAAGTTAAAAAAAACTTTGAGTTCCCTTATCACATGTTGAAAACCATTTGTTAATACAGTATCTAGTATAGTTTTTTAAGTTATTAAAGTCTTAAGTTGTAAAGATAATTTATTGACACCCTTTATATTGGTTGATGTTCTCTCACATTAATCTTCATTCTGACATCAGTGGACTTTGTCTTTGTTGGGGAGTAATTAGCCACTAAATCTTCAATATGTTCCTTGTTTCATCACTACATGGAAACACATAATGTGAGCTTCTTCTGCTTTCCTAATAATAATTCTGTCCTTGTTTATTAAAACTTCAGTTTAGTCTAGAAGATTGATCCCACAACAGTTTCCAAATTCATACTGCCTGTAGAAACCACATAAATATTCTTCAATTTTCACATCATAATCTCAACAATACATGTAAAATACCCTTCTAGAGAGATGAAGTTTTTCCAAGTAAGTTGACTACCATAGTCAATTAGTGCCTTCACCCCTTTGTTACTTATTCACATTTTTTTTTAAATTTACATTTGTTAATACCCTTCTTAACGGCGTTACCATTTGTTGACGCATTGTGATTATTCTTCTGCTTCGTGGATTCAGATGAGAAGTGGTGAAACTCTTTGCAGTTGAAGCAACTCTTTCCCTTGCTGCTGGGGTGCAATCACTTGACATGTGGCCACTGGCACCACAATTAAAACACTTTTTGTTTGGCTCACAAGCTGCATTTTTAGTAAATGCAGGGTATGGCTATGGGCAACTGCATGGTTCCTTCCTATGCCAACCTATTCATTGGCTTTCTAGAGGAATCTTTCCTAAACACCCAGAACCCTAAACCCCTCACCTGATTCAGATTCATTGATGACAACTTTGTGATCTGGATTGAGGGTGAGAACACCCTATCCACATTCCTCCAGAACCTCAACAGCTTCTCCCCCATTTGCTTCGCCTGGTCCCACTCAACCCAACAAATCACCTTCCTAGATGTTGACCTCCACCTGTAAGATGGCTACATTAGTAGCTCCAACCATATCAGTCCTACTAACCATCAGCAATACCTTCACTTTGACAGCTGCCACCCATTACATACCAAGAAGTCCCTTCTTTGCAGCCTAGCCACCCATGGACATCGCATCTGCAGTGACAAGCGGTCCCTCTTGAAATATACTGCGGGTGTCACTGAGGTCTTCACAGACCATAATTATCCTCCTGACCTTGTACAAAAACAAATCTCCCATGCCTTATCTTTCCAGTCTCTCACAACCTCCCAAAGTCTCACCATCTGGCCACAGAGGGGCATCCCCCTCATAACTCAGAACCACCCAGGACTGGAGCAACTGAATTACATTCTCTGCCACGGTTTCAACTACCTCTTGTCATGCCCTGAAATGAAAAATGTCCTGCCCATTATCCTTCCCACCCATCCTGCAATGGTATTCCATCATCCACTTACCGTATACAATATTCTCATCCATCCCTATACAACTCCTGCTCCCAACCCCTTATCTCATGGCTCATATCCCTGTAATAGACCAAGATGCGATACCTGTCCCATACATTCTCCCAACACCACCTACTCCAGTTCAGTCACAAACATCACCTATCCCATGAATCTACAAGCCAAGCTACAACCACTGTGCTGCATTCCATGTGGGCATGACAACCAACAAGCTCTGCAAGCTTTGTGTCTGCATAAATGGCCGCCGACAAACTGTAGCCAAAAAACAAATTGACCACCCTGTTACTGAGCTTGTTGCCCAACACGACATTCTTCATTTCAGTGAGTGCTTCACACATGGATCCCTCCACCAACACCAGCTTTTCTGAATTGCACTGGTGGGAACTCTCCCTGCAATATATACTACGTTCCCGTAACCCTCCAGCTGCAAAACCTTCATTAGTCATTTTTCTCATTCATCCAGCTCCTTCTCTGTTCCCATTCCAGCACTACACAGTGCTCATTCCACCAATGCACCCAGTCTTTTTAATTGTCTCCTTTTCTGCCCCCCCCCCCACCCCCCCCCCCCACCCCCTCCCACCGCCCACGCTTCTGCCCTCCATTTAACCTCCCAACTGCACATAGCTGCCCTACCCTCTCTCCACCTTGTCCTTGGGCACTCCCCAGCAGCACTTCACCCACTCCTACCCTCCCTGCTATCTCTCCCCCTCCTCACCCCAGCCTCCTCCTTACTCCCATCCGGTTGCCATTCCCATCATGCACTGTTGGTGTTGCCTGTAGTGTGGCTTCAGCTGCCAGGAACTGCAGTCGTGTGTGTGTGTGTGTGTGTGTGTGTGTGTGTGTGTGTGTGTGTTGTCTATTTTCAACAGAGGCCTTGTTGGCTGAAGGCTTATATTGTGACAGTCTTTTTGTTGTGCTGATCTGTGACTCAACATCTCGGCTGTATAGTGAGTAGCAACTTTTGTTTTCATGATATTGTTACATTTAGTATTTCTGTTACTTAAGTCTTTAGTGTCTTTCTTACTGGGGCTCTCGAAACTTTCATTGCTGTCACTTTTGTTATTTCTTTTTGGCAATTACTTCACAGTGATTTGATAATGCCTCCTTCCTTCCTAAACTTTTTCACACTTCCAGTGTCACAAAAAAGAAGTTTTGTGTCTGAAATGTCTTCTGTCCCATCCGCCACAAACCAAAGTAGCAAGTTGTTATCAGTATCAGCATGGCTGGCAATTTCTTTCATTACTAGAAAATTTTCTTGAGTGATTTTGTTCCTGCTTCTAGTTTCGTTGAGACAGCAGTTGGTGAATCTCCATGCACTTGTTTTCATGTTGCTTTCTTGATGCAGAGCTTTCTTCTGTGCAGCCCATGATGTAAGATCCCTCTCACACTGGATAAAAAGCTGAGTCAAATCTTCAAGTAATTTTTTGCAATAACAAGCATCTGCAGTTGACTCCAAACCATCAAAAACACTGTTTCTTCAAAGTCCGTGATGTTCTTTTTAACTGGACATTCATTACTGTTGCTAAATGACTTAAAAGCACCCATAACATTACAAAATGACAGAGAATATTTACATTGATCTTGTGAATGTGGTGAGAATTGTGTTTTTCTTTTATCATATGTTTCAAAATTTGAATCTTTTTCAGTCTCATTTTTGAGTAAATTCAATCTTTTTCCTCTACCCATTTTGATTACTTTCTCTTCTTCATCATCAGCATCCTCTCAGCATTCTATGTCATTGTTAATTTCATCACAAGTTTATCACTGTCGGATAAATAATAATAAGTTTCGGTACTCCTTTCATTTCTTGTCCCGCTGTCTATACATAATACACTACCGGCCATTAAAATTGCTACACAACGAAGATGACGTGCTACAGACACAAAATTTAACCAACAGGAAGAAGATGCTTTGATATGCAATGATTAGCTTTTCAGAGCATTCACATGAGGTTGGTGCCGGTGGCAACACCTACAACATGGTGACATGAGGAAAGTTTCCAACCAATTTCTCATACACAAACAGCAGTTGACGGGCGTTGCCTGGTGAAATGTTGTTGTGATGTCTCGTGTAAGGAGGAGAAATGCATACCATCATGTTTCCGACTCTGATAAAGGTCACATTGTAGCCTATCGCGATTGTGGTTTATCGTACCGTGACATTGCTGCTTGCGTTGGTCTAGATCCAATGACTGTTGGCAGAATACGGAATTGGTGGGTTCAGGAGGGTAATATGGAACGCCTCGTATCACTAGCAGTCGAGATAACAGGCATCTTATCCGCATGGCTGTAACGGATGGTGCAGCCACGTCTCGATCCCTGAGTCAACATTTGCAAGACAACAACTATCTTCACGAACAGTTCAACGACGTTTGCAGCAGCATGGACTATCAGCTCGGAGACCATGGCTGCGGTTACCCTTGACGCTGCATCACAGACAGGAGCTCCTGCGATGGTGTACCCAACGACAAACCTGGGTGCACGAATGGCAAAACGTCATTTTTTCGGATGAATCCAGGCTTTGTTTACAGCATCATGATGGTCGCATCCGTGTTTGGCGACATCACAGTGAACGCACATTACAAGCGTGTATTCGTCATCACCATACTGGCATATCATCTGGCATGATGGTATGGGGTGTCATTGGTTACACGTCTCAGTCACCTTTTGTTCGCATTGATGGCACTTTGAACAGTGGACATTACATTTCAGATGTGTTACGACCCATGGCTCTACACTTCATTCGATCCCTGCGAAACCCTACATTTCAGCAGGATAATGCACGACCGCATGTTGCAGGTCCTGTACGGGCCTTTCTGGATACAGAAAATGTCTGACTGCTGCCCTGGCCAGCACATTCTCCAGATCTCTCACCAATTGAAAACGTCTGGTCAGTGGTGGCCAAGCAACTGGCTCATCACAATACGTATGGGCAGCTGTACCTGTACACGCCATCCAAGATCTGTGATCTGTTTGACTCAACGCCCAAGCGTATCAAGGCCGGGGGCCAGAGGTGGTTGTTCTGGGCACTGTTTTCTCAGGATCTATGAACCCAAATTGCATGAAAATGTAATCACATGTCAGTTCTAGTATAATATATTTGTCCAATGAATACCCGTTTATCATCTGCATTTCTTCTTGGGGTAGCAATTTTAATGGCCAGTAGTGTATATTGCCAATCACTCCCAACTCCACTCCTGAAAATGATGATTCAATAAACTACTTCTTAGTTTCAAGTTCACCAGCTATTGATTTAAAAGTAAAACCAGAAAACTTTCTCAAGCATTTCAGATGTCTTCTGTCATCTGGAGTTCTTACAAAATTAACTTACGTAAAGATTTATTCGTTTTAACAGGTGCAGAGGTTATATTTGTATTTACTTTTCTGATTTCACCAATTGTTGCCATTTCAAGGTGCCCCCTCCCATGGCGTTTCTCCTCTAATCACAACGTTTAAAACTTGCACTGATCTACTACTGTTACCCATCATTGAAATGTGAATCCTCATTATAGATCCAAAATCAACATAATTACATGTTGCTAGATCATCACAGGCAAAACAGTGGCCAGGAAAGTTCATCATAGATTTGCCGGCAAAACCGCATCATCACTTGTTCAGTCGATTTTGGACAGTGCCCCCAAAATTCGTGTGAGAAACAGGTCTAACTTAAAGTAGAACTATTTATTAATCTCACAGTTACAAGATCTAATACTGAATGATCCCAAAAAATAAAGAACCACCTGTTTCTTCTGTGAACATTGTTTCTCCGAGAACACACAAAGTCACTCCCCAATTTTTGGCTTCTCTGGTGTGTTACTAGTCTCGTTGACAGGATAACCTTTAAACTTCCCACCCCTCTCTCCACCTGAATCCACAATGTTATCTAACAAGACTTTAGTTGTTGGCTTTTACCTTGAACACATTGGTATTATCTTCCATTATAACTAAAGAAAATGATTTTTGAACATGTATTCTAAAAGTATTACTAAAACACCCTGTAGATGGTATTCAAATTCAATAAGTAATTGTGGAAGTTTATTTCCTGCTCCTCCATTTTTGAGGGGATACAGTGGTTCTTTACTGCTTGGTAATATTATTAGTGTCAAGCAGGATTATCTCAGTTGTTTTCTGTTTCATGTTTTTTGAGTGTTAGCTTAACTATATAGCTTACTCAGCCACGTAGGAACACTTGAATCAATTAGTCCCTATACACTTAAGTCTCCCAAGTAGAGATCTGAGGGTTCAGCTGTCTCTTCTGTTTCCAAACTTTTTCATTCATTCTGATGTGGCTGTTTTTTGTCCTCAGTTACAGTCTATGGTTTTGAAAGTGTTTTTACTTGAAATCTCCACTCTCTGTTCATCAGAATCAGCTTTTCTTCTGTTTTAAATCTTTTGCATTATATTTTACCTTTCTAAGTCACCCTGGATGTATTTGACCCAGTTGTTCCTGGTTTTATGTTTGCAAAAGCAGTGGAGTAATTGTTTCACCAGCCTGGTTTCTGATAGTCTTGATATACGGCAGGAAAAGGTAATCCTGTTTTGCATTGTATCTGTTGTCAACTCACTTTCGTGGTACACCACTGTGTTGGGCAACAATCTCCATTGCCCATCCATTTTGTGCTTTTTTTTAACCATTATTTGGATGATTCTTCTGTCTCCTGTCTCTAGTTTATCTGATACTGATTTGGCATTCAAGTTAAATGGCGTTTTCCTTATGTGTGTTGCTTCATGTCTAACAACAGAGTAGTAATTTTTGAATTTGGAATTTATTGAGGGGTATTGTTTCTTGCAAGTTGTCCAGGTGTTTTGTTGCAACTGTTTCAGTTTATATATTTGAATAAAAATAACATAAATAAGATTTGTGAATGTATTGCAGTTTTCTTTCTCTACATATGAATCAATTTGTTGGGTACTTCTTGGATTTAACTATGTGAAAATATAATTAGTATATTTGTATGCCAACAATGTGTGTACTTTCTAGATATCATAGCAACTTACCTAGAAGGCATATTGAGTGGTAACTATCAATCGTTCATTGTATAACAAGTTTTCTCTCTGTCAGGTAAAATTGTTGAAATTTGGAATTTTTTATGTATAGTATGTGGTTTTTGCTTTTTTGATAGTGTCCCTTTAATCTGTGATTCGAGCACTGGCACTAAATAAAGTTTTCTCTTCCTGGTATAAGATATTTTGATGCTAAATTTTAGCCACCCTTACTCTTAATATTCCACTGTATGTGTCCCTGACTTGTTGTAGAGGAAAACTGTATTCATTATGTTGTAGGGACATCTTTTTAGGAAAGAATTAAATTTCTCATGTACTGTGTGTGTCCTTGATAAACTTTCCAGTTTTTCATTTTGTAAATACTCTCCAAATAACATAACTGAGTCAGCTTTATGATTCTATGAAAGTTTTGTTACCCACACATTAATATTTAAATTTCTAATTTCATTTTAAAACTTGCAGCTTTCTAATTTTTCATCTTTGGTATCCTGATAATGTAAACAACCACCTTTCATTCTTATATTCTATTTGTTCTAGCCCAAGAACACTTAATTTATTGCTCAAACAGTACACACACATGGAAGACAAGGTACAATACACAATACAATTAGCAATACAAAAGTGGGTGGCAGAGCATTGTTCTCCGGCCTATATCATCAGTAGTTCCAACAAGAGACACAGCCGGTTGGCTGCCCATGCAATTGATGTCGTATTAGCAGGCCTGGTGGCGTCTCGTGGCTCATTCAAGCACAAACTTCACGCACAAACTATGAAGTGGCGCACACACTAAATTGGTAGTTACAGCACTTTTCTTACTTTTGCGAAGAAATGAGCTCTGGTGCTCATTTCCATTTCTTCTGTGGTTGATGTGGGTTTTTCAGTCATGTGACACACTGCATAGGATCGCAAATGGTGTGAGCATGGGCAGAACAGATGTGACACCTGGTCCCCTGTGAGAGGCTGTGTAGTATATCAGGCTATCCTGGTGCAATGTCTATTTCCACATCCAAGTCCAATCCTAGGGAAGGAGACTGTGGCAAAGGCAGTGAAATAGGCAGTGCTGGCAGCGATTGAGGTGGCAGTGGCAGAGGTGGAGGTGGAGGTGGAGGCTGCAATAGCGCAGGAGCCGGGGTCCTGCAGTGGCTCCTAACAGCTGAAGGGGGCACACACAGCAGAGCAGACAGTCATGGAAATGTAGGCAATGGTGGAAGAGAAGATGAGGATCCTAGCAAAGACGTAGGAAATGGCTGGGCAGATGGAGGATATAGGGGCAGCAGAGGTGCACCCCAGTGGACAGCTGTCCACGTGAGGTGGTAGCTGGTCAACGTGTTGTGATCCCCCCCTCCCAACCATCTGGATGACGCAAAGGCATTGGTGACGAGCACACTCATTTACTGCTGGCACCCATTTCAGCTGGTGGCCAAATGCACAAGCCCAAACAGCACAGCTGTGCCAGGCCAGAAGCACTGTGGTACTGGTGCCGGTTGTGGCTGATGACTGTGCAGCAACTCTGCCAGACTTTTATCACCAACAGGGGTGAACTTGTAAGAACTGAGGAACTGGGCAAGAGATACTTCCGGTGATACATCCAAACATATTTTTTCATCCGAGTCTTAAATATTCATACTAGTCAATCTACTTCCCTGTTTGATGGTGGGTGAAAAGGAGGAGCCATGAAATTATCAACACCAGTTTTTTTTACAAAAATCTTCAAATTCCTGAGATATGACCTGGGGACCTTTGTCAGTAACTGTAGTTGGAGTCAGAAACGATGCAGTAAAGTTTATGCTTGATTTGCATACCTATGCCATGCATTCTCTGACAGCCAATGAGCCACCAGTAGTGTTCTGAGCACTGTGCTGTGCATGTTACATGCAGTGTGAGCATTGTACACCATCATAGTGAATTGTTTAATGAATTTTTATTCCACTTTTTGCAAGTTGTTATTGATGATGTTGTTGGCGAGCAACAAATTTTGTGCAAGCAAGTGGGGGCATAATTTGTGGGATGCACACTTTCATCAAGTGCAAAACAGGTGTATGTGTATACTACAGCTGTTGCTGGGAGCAGGCATCAGTGCAGTTAGCATCCTTTGTTTCAACCTCCATGAATTGCGATCATTCTTGGATCAAACTATAGTGTATACAGAAGACCTTACATTGCAAAAATTTTAAGACCTTCCATTGCAAAAATTTTTGACAAAGTGGAAATAGTTGCTGCCACAGAAGTAGAGAGACAGCACACCACATGCAGAATTTTAGAGTAAGCATCAGTTACAACAACCCAGTAGAATTTCAGGAAAGGTGCCACAAGGTCTGTGTTAATTTGTTCCCAAGGCTGCTCTGGATCTGGCCACAGTGACAATTAAGTACGGGGAGCCACCTGATGGGTGGCAGACTGTGGCCGGGCTGCAACAACTCATGCTGTTTCCCCATCAATGCCTGGCCAAACCACACATCTTTGTGCTGATGGTTTTGTACGTGACATACCCCAGTGCTCCACACGAAATAAATGCATAACCTCACACCAAAGCGCGAACAGGCTACAACCGAAGGACTAATGTCTTCTGTAACTAACAGAAGCACTCCATCCCAAACAGGAAGACGATCTTGTAATGCAAAATAATTTCTCAGAGGATCAGAAGCATGGCTCGGAGCTTTGTCCAGCCAGCCATGTTGCACAAATGACACAACTTTACTTAAAACAAGATCTGAGGCTACCATGATTGCAATTTTAGTGCTTGTAATAAGAAAAACCATCAACAATATTTTGAGCTTCCACATCTAAATGAAAAGAAACTAATTCCTCTCTATCAAGCTTGAATCCGGACCAATCGGCAAACGTGATAAGGCATCAGCATGTGTATGTTGTGCCGTAGGTCAAAAAGTATCTCATAGTTGTATCATGACAGGAAAATAACCCACACTTTAAGCAATGTGCAGCCTTTTCCAACAAGGATGCCGAAGGGTTAAAAAGAGACATCAGTGATTTGTGATCTTATAGAAAAACATGAATTTTTTTGGAACATACATGGTTGCCAAAGCCCCTTTCTCTGTCTGAGAATAAGGCTGTTGTGCTGAATTTAAGGATTTAGAGGTGTATGCAATAGAGTGTTCAAAAAGTCCACTTACTTTGAACAAGGATGGCACCAAGGCCAATCTGAGACCCATCTGTTGCCAACACAACATGCTGGCCTGGCTGAAAAGTGACCAAACAACAGGGCTGAATGCAGCTTAAATTTCAACAATGTGAATGCTCAGTCACAGGCAGGAGACCAGTGGAAAGAAACATCTTTACATAATAATGCAAGGAGTTTATTGTGCCATAGTGGCAGCATCCCATATGAGTTTGTGATAGTAAGAAATTTTGCTTAAAAATACCTGTAACACCTTGGTAGATGTGGTGTGTCGCAACAGAGCAACAGCATCAGTATGCTGGTGCAATGGTTTAATGTCAGCACGGGGCACTTCAAAACCCAAATAAATAATTGATGGTGGAAAAAACTGTGTCTCACTCAAATTGCACTTTAACCCTGCAGACTGTGAAACAGAATATAGAGCACAAAGGTCCCACAAAAATTTATTTGTAGAGGCATCAGACACTACTTTGTCATCTGAATAGTTGATGGAGCCTGGAAGTGATGCAATAAATTGCTCTAAAAATGTTGAAAAATACCTGTTATGCTTGTCACACCAGAAGGCAAATGCTGGCATTGATAAGCCCAAATGGGGTATTGATAACTAGAAGAAATTTAGGTTCCTTGTCAAGTGGCATCTGTAAATATGCCTCTGCCAAGTCGGTCTTTGAAAAAGTATGGCTCCCCAATGATTTTTCTAACTGCTCATCAGGGTGTGGCAAAGGATAGATATCAGTGATTTACTGTACATTAATAGATTTTTTAAATCACCACAGAGATGTAATTTACCAGTAGGTCTTTTTGATTATCACCAGCAGCACTGACCATTCACTGGAAGAAAGAGGTCAAACAACATAAGTGGATTGAAGACAATCTAATTCTGCTTTAACCTGATCCTCTAACGATACTGGTACTGGGCGTGTCTGCAAAAAATGGGTGCAGGCAGACTGTTTCAATGTAATATGAGCCTGAAATTGTGTTGGACAATTCTGTCCTGGAGAAAATGGAGAGCATCTTACCATTGATATGGAAGTTGATCAGAAGCTAAAAACACTTCATCAATGATGGAGAATCCAAACACTTTAAAAGTGTTGATCCAAACAAATTTTCAGTGTACGCATTGTCCACAACTAAGAATGTTGATGAATGAACCACTGCGTTGTGAGTCACAACTTCAAAAAACTGTCCAAAAATGGGACTCTGTTGTTTGTTATAACCTACCAGCCTCCATGATTCTGGAGTCATAAGGGGAGAACCCAAGTTTACATAAGTCTGAGAATTCACCAACATTGCTGCTGCACCTGTGTCCACCTATATTCTCAATGACTTGTTCAACATACATACTTCAGTGTGTACCTTGCTTTTGGATACCTGCGCTGCTGATACACTGTTCACATCCATGTTCATAGGGTTTGGAAAGGACTTGCATACAGAAGCAATATGTCCTTTCTTATGGCACCTATTACATGTTACCCAGCACTTGGACATGTGGTCCATTCATGTTGAAAAAAGCAGGATGGGGATGAAGGCAGCTGAGCACAAGGCTACCACTGTTTTGATATGGACTGTTCTTGTTGCGAACGCTGAGTAGCTATACGATGCTGAGATGTCTGCTGGACAGCTGCAATAGCATCTATGTTATCTTGCAAACTGACTAGAGGCTGGGAGGGGTGATAGGAACTGATTTCTGAAACTCTGGACCAGGCTTCTATCTGACTACCTGTAGCATGTGGAACTTCAAATGACTGAGCAATGTTCAATACTTCTGTAAGCGTATTATTTTCACACTGTAGAGCTCACTCTCAAGCTTCCCTAACAGGAGCAAAATGTATGATTGCATCATTTTATCAGCGTAAGATTACTTATCAACATTTGTCACAAAATACGATGATGGCTAAGCCCATGTAGTTCTGCTTCCCATGCCCTGTATGACTGTTTTGGCCATTTTTGCCAGTGGTAAATCTCCACACAAGCAGCAATAATGAGAGTACATTGACAGTGATAGGTATGAAGTAATTCACACATCTGATCAAAAGAAATACATGAAGGTTCATGTAAGGGAACGAACTGACACAACAACTGAGACCCATGAGATGAAATCCACAACAAAGAAAGTGCCTTACACAAGTTTACATCTGTTACCCCAAATGCCTGGAAATGTTGCTGCAGCCATTTTTCAAAAGCATCCCAGCCTTATGCTGCATTGTCATACACAGCGAACAGTGGCAGATATATTGTTGGTGGGGCTGCAGGTTGTGCCAATGAGGTCATCAAACTCGAAATAGCAAGTGTCAGCACCTGCTGTTTGTCAAGAAGAGACGTAAGCATTGCCTCCATGTAAATTAAACTCAAAGTACTAATGACAAAAGTAGAGCACATGGTGTCCAGTATCGTACTCATCGCCAAAAAGTGTTCTCACCCAAGAACACTGTAATTTATTGCTTGAAGAGAACACACACATAGACGACAAGGTAGAATGCACCATTGGCTGGTGGAGACTTGCACTCTGGCCTGTATCATTATTAGTTCCACTAGGCGCTGCAGCACTTAGCGAGATGACGCTCTCCCAAGGGGCCCCACAGTCCTTTTCCCCCAGGGGGCCCACAGTCCTTTTGTGGGTACATGTGTGGCGTGCACGCGGCCCCAAGCTATTGCAGTCTCCTTTCCTTTCCAGAATGCATTACCATCCCTGTTCCTCTCCCTCCCTATCCTTGCTCTTTTGTCCCTGCCCCCTCTTTTCCCTCTTAGTGGACTTCTTTATGTTGACCTGCCTATCCTCCTGGCTTTGTTTTGCTCTGTGCTATTGTTTAGTTTGCTGTTTCCATCTCCTTTTTGGTCCCCTTGGTGTTTGACCTCCATTTCCAAAATTTTCCGTTCAGTGTGAGCCATTTGGGGATGAACTCCCTACCCAGCTTCCATGGTGCAGGTTCCTCTCCCCCTCCCCTCCCCTTTCCTTTCCCTTTGCACCCTGGCTGCCCTCCTGCTAGGTCAACAGCACGGTAGCCAGTCTGTGTGGTGGGGCTGTTAAGTATCCACTTGGCTGAGCCCCCAGAAACCACAGGGATCACATTACTAGTACCTGAGCTGTTAACACCTCGTGTATGCCCAGGAGTCGATGCTCATCATTTTGGGGCACCAGACCTCCCGGCAATGGCCGCTGTCACGAAGTGACGAAAGCTTCACCATCCTGGCCATTCTGTGACAGTCTCTAAGAGTGGTAGCAGACGTGACACTCCTCCTTCTGATCCTTTGGCCTTCCCCTCCCTGGCCACCCCCCTGGGAGGAGGGTCAAGCTCGCCGGCTTGGGTTGAAACCTTTCCCTCGGTACCTTGTTTGTACCAGGACAGATGGCGGAAGTTTTGCCATGACCAAGCCTTTGTTTTTCATGGAGATGATTGAAGATAAGTACGAAGAAGTGGAATCGATGAGTAAAATGCGGTCGGGTGCTTTGCTCATAAAGACATCATCTGCTGCCCAATCTGATGCCCTGCGTGCTTGTGACTGTCTCAGTGACGACCCAGTCTCTGTCACACGCCACCAATCTTTGAGCTCCGTACAGGGTATTATTGTCCACCGAAATCTTCTTCTCCTAACTGACGAGGACCTCCGTGCTAACCTCGAGCGGCAAGGGGTTCGTTTTATCCAGCATGTGCAGTGAGGCCCTCCAAACAATCACACCGCTACAGGTGCCTTTATCCTGGCCTTTAAGGGGGTGTCCTCCCAGAGAAGTTCAAGGTAATGGTGTATTGGTGTGATGTAAAATCTTATATTCCACCACCGATGAGATGCTTTAAATGCTTCCGGTTTGGACCCATGTCTTCCCGCTGCCTCACTGATCCCATCTGCGGCGACTGTGGGCGCCCCCCCCCCCCCCCCCCTTGAGGGAGTGCCTGTGCTCCCCCACCAGTGTGTGTAAATTGTCATGGACAGCATTCTCCTTGCTCGCCTGTATGCCCGGTGTTTGTGAAAGAAAGGATTCAAGAGTACAAAACCTTAGATCGGCTCACCTACACTGAGGCTTGTCAAAAGTATGACCGGCTCCATCCAGTGTCTATGTCTTCTACTTTTGCTTCCGTTATGTCCATTCCCCCTCCTATCCCTTCCTCTTCCCAGCTCCAACCCATTCGTCCCATGCCTTCAGCCTCCTCCTCCCTCTCTCACTCCCCCTCCCCCTCTCCATCAGTACCCATACCCACCCCATTGGGTGCTGCTCCCCCTCCCCCGCTGGAGAAGTGCTCCCCTCCTTCGGCGGCTGCCAGTACTGCAGCTCCCTCCCGGGACTCCTCGTCCCGGCACACCCCTGGAAGGTGATCTACAGCTCCATATTGGCAGCGTCATCTGCAACCGGTGGGCGCCAAGATTACTGGGTGTAATTCCGTGCTGGCCCTCGCTGAAGTCTGCCCTTCTCTTCCTTCCCAAAAGAAGAAGCAGAAACGCAAGAACAAGGGCAAGGCCCCTCTGGTACCCCCCGAGATGCAGCCTTCCCCTCGTCCAGTCAATGAACCAACAGAGCCTTACCTCACTTATATGGATATTACCCCACCCTTATCGGTCATGGATGGTGACTTGGCGGCATGACTGACTCCGGTCCCTTTGCTTCCCCTTCGGACTCTGGCTTGAGAATCGTCGAGTGGAATTTTAATGGGTATTTGCGTCTCCTTCCAGAGCTGCAGCCCCTTTTTTCCTTCTACTCTGCTGCTTGTATTGCACTCCAGGAGACCCATTTTATCAGTTCTTACTCCCCCACCCTTTGTGGGTTCCATGCTTTCTGTCAGAACCGAATTGGCCCTTTGCAGGCTTCTGGTGGTGCTTGCACCTCGATCCACAAGGACATTGTTAGTAAATGGGATCCCCTCCATACCACTCTGGAAGCCATTGCTGTAAGGGTCCATCTAGCCACTTCAATCACAATCTGTATTCTCTACCTCCCACCTGACAGGCCGCCCACATCCCATGCCCTCACCACCCTTCTTCAACAACTCCCTTCTCTCTTCCAGCTATTAGGGGACTTAAATGCCCACAACCCTCTTTGGAGTAGTCATACGACTACCCTGGGCAGGACAGTTGAAGCTGTTCTGACAAGGCTTGACCTCTGTTTACTAAACGCAGGCACTCCCACACACTTTAGTGTGCGCAAGGCACTTTCTGTACCACTGACTTCTCCAACTGCAGTCACGGCCTTCTACCCTCCATTCAGTGGGGAGTCCACAATGACTTACGTGACAGCAAACATTATCTGATTGTTTTGACCTTCCTTCAGTGTCTCTCACTCCATCGCCCTCCCAGGTGGGCTGTATCTAAGGCTGATTGGGGTGCCTTCTCCTCTGCTCCCATCCCCCTGTATTGCCACATGACAGTCTTGATGAATCTACTCAGACTTTGACTGCTGCCATCCTTTCAGCAGCTGTTTCATCAATCCCATCTTCCTCAGGCTCCCCACGCTGGAAGATGATCCCTTGGTGGACTCCAGAAATTGCTGCAGCCATAACAGACTGCCACTGTGCTCTTCAACACTTGAAGTGGCACCCTTCTACTGCTCTTCTTCTGGTCTTTAAACGACTCCACACCTGGGCCCACTACATAATCAGATTTCAGAAACGGATTTGCTGGGAACATTATGTAGCTGCCATAGGACCACACACCCCCTCTTCACAAGTCTGGTCGAAACTCAGGCGAATTTTTTGCCACCATCCTCTCACTGGGGTTGCAGGACTTCCTGTGCATGGTGTTGTCCTTACCAATCCGGACTTTGTAGCAGAAAATTTCGGTCAACACTTTGCTCAAGCTTCGGCATCGGCTCAGTATCCACCCATGTTCCTTCTCCTGAAAGAGCTCTCAGAACGACTGCCATTCTCTTTTGTTTCTCACTGTTCAGAGCCAAATAATGGTCCATTCAGTGAGTGGGAATTTGCCAGCGCCCTTGCCCTTTGTCCTGACACAGCTCCTGGACTGGATCGGATACATAGCCAAGTGCTCCAGCACTTATCAGTGGCTGGCCACCATTGTATACTGACCCTCTTCAACCGTCTGTGGAGTGTTCCAGTGTTGAAGTCAGGGAAGCTGCCTCTTTAGTTGGTTAGCTACTGTCCAGTTAGCCTTACTGACATCCTCTGCAAGCTCCTTGAATGCATGGAGAGTCAGCAGCTGTTTTGGATCCTTGAATCCCACGACCTTTTGTCAACGACTCAAAGTGGTTTTCGCTGTGGCCACTCTATGGTGGATAACTTGGTGCACCTGGAGTCTGCTATCCAATGGGCTTTTGCCCATTGGCAACACCTCCTTGCAGTCTTCTTTGATCTGCATGAAGCCTACAACACCACCTGGCACCACCACATCCTCACCACCCTTCACAAATGGGGCCTTCGTGGTGCTCCGCCCATTTTTATCTGTAACTTCCTTTCTTGTTAATTTTTTTTGGGTCCAAGTTGGTTGCTCCTACAGCACTCCCCATCAGCAAGAAAATGGGGTTCAACAGGCTTCAGTGTTGAGCGTCCCTCTCTTTCTCATAGCCATTAATGGTCTGGTGACAGCTGTTGAACCAACAGTGTCTCCATCTTTGTGTGCTGATGATTTTTATATCTACCTCGCTTCCTCTGTAATGGGTGCTGCAGAACACCGTCTACAGGGGGCAATCTGCCGGGCACACTCATGGGCTCTCTCCCATGGTCTTCAGTTTTCGGCAGCCAAGACGTGTGTCATGCATTTCTGTTGTTGCCGTACAGTCCATCCCCATCCAGAACTGTTCTTCGATGGCCAACCCCTTGAGGTAGTGGACACCCTTCACTTCTTGGGTCTGGTCTTCGATGCCCTGTTGCAAAACGAGGATAATGGAATGTAGTCGAATTAAGTCGGGTGATGCTGAGGGAGTTAGATTAGGAAATGAGACACTTAAAGCAGTAAAGGGGTTTTGCTATTTGGGGAGCAAAATAACTGATGATGGTCGAAGTAGAGAAGATATAAAATGTAGACTGGCAATGGCAAGGAAAGCGTTTCTGAAGAAGAGAAATTTGTTAACATCGAGTATAGATTTAAGTGTCAGGAAGTCGTTTCTGAAAGTATTTGTATGGAGTGTAGCCATGTATGGAAGTAAAACGTGGACGATAAATAGTTGGGACAAGAAGAGAATAGAAGCTTTCAAAATGTGGTCCTACAGAAGAATGCTGAAGATTACATGGATAGATCACATAACTAATGAGGAGGTATTGAATAGAATTGGAGAGAAGAGAAATTTGTGGCACAACAAGACTAGAACAGGGGATCGGTTGGTAGGGCATGTTCTGAGGCATCAAGGGATCACCAATTTAGTATTGGAGAGCAGCGTGGAGGGTAAAAATCATAGAGGGAGACCAAGAGATGAATACACTAAACAGATTCAGAAGGATGTAGGTTGCAGTAGGTACTGGGAGATGAAGAAGCTTGCACAGGATAGAGTAGCATGAAGAGCTGCATCAAACCAGTCTCTGGACTGAAGACCACAACAGCATAAATCAATCTAGACATTGTCAGTTAGGTGCCAACTCTCATGGCCTACAACAACTGGAAAACTGATTACTAAAATCTAATTGATGATCCAAATAAAAGTGTTTGACCAATTTTCCTTTCAGACTTATTAGAATGTCCATATAGAAAAACTAGACTGAGAAAGAAGCTGATGAGCAGTCCAGAAATTGGGGCTCAAAAAGCCAACTCCACTATTCCCAGTTTATGTTGACTAATTTTTAATGTCTTGTTTCTTACAGTAAAAGAATGGTTTGGCTTCAGAATTATTAGAAATAAGTATTGATTAAAGCTGCCCAATAGAGCGTACTTTTATTTATTCATTATCAGACATGTGTCAGGCAGACATACCCATTATCGGAGGCATCTTATATACTGGTTTCTTAACACATATGAAAGACATTTGGCAATAACATTCATATAACTGTCAATTATATGATAGTTTTAATCATATTAATGTGGGTATTGTTTAATCATCAAGTAATGTGATGATTAAAACTATCATATAATTAGACAGTTATATAAACATCACTGGAAAACATCTTTGGTGTGTGCTAAGAAGCCAGTATATAAGACACTGCTGTTGATAGGCACAAAGCGTTTTTAAAATTGCTCATTGGGATGACAGTACTTGTGGCAGAGGTAGCATAGTTATGTAAGAATGCATATTAAATCTCTTTGGATGTAGTAAAGGAATTATGAGAAAACAAAATGTCTCCATTCTTCCCCCCAGATAACAATTTCTCAGGACTCCACAGGCGGGAACTAGCACTACAATGTGTCCTTGGTTCTCGCTACCCACCTGGTCTTAATTTATGTTAATTCCTTCCATCTCAGCATTTATTCACACTAACAGTTTCTATCTTCACTCTGTAATCTTACCCTCCCATACATTACCATTAAATTTCTCTGTCTCTTAAAGTTTCAAAAGCTTCAAGAGGTGTAAGATATACAAAAGGAAAACTTTTTACTTATCTTCATTTTCTGTTCTTATTGTTGGCTGCAGTTCTTGCGTCCAGGGATACATTCACGAGGATGTAATTTTTTTATAACGTTGTGGCTTCCAGATGACTAACTAATTGATGAAGTTCTTTCTGTTGCTATGACTTCCTTTTATTTTATCCCATTCTTCTGTATCACACCAACTTTGCAATTTTCACCTCAGAACACAAATTACATTGTTGTTGACAAGATTAGAAAAATACATGTTTTTCCATCAGAGGCATGCCCACTACTACCTACATTCCACAGCACTCACAATATTCCAAAGAGTTTACAAAGCAAGAGGGTTTACATACTTTCTTGACAAAAGAAGAATCTTTAGTAAGTTATATTATTATTCTGTAAATGAATCCAGAAATAAATTTTATAATTAGTGTTAGAATGTGCAATTAATAATATGAATTTTAAGCATTCCAGATATTTTGCAATTTCAAATATTTCTAAGAGAAAAATAATTCCAACTGTAAACACAGAGTACTAACAAATTAATTTCTTTTTATACATTTTAGCCTGAAATATAATACAATCGTATTCAAAATTATATGAAATTCTTTTAGTGAAACAGCTGACATAATGATCACCTATACAAGTTACTTGGTATCAACTATTTCTTTAAAAAAAACGTACTGTTAGAGGAGGGTGTCCCATTACAACTCCATTTCAGTTTTCTACATCTTTCATTTTCTGGTGTGTGTATTTTTCGCTGTCCCCCCTCCCACCTCTATTACATACAGTGCACTTAGCTTTTCACTCTTATGAACTTGTGCACGATGTTTTAGTAGTAATCTCTGTCTTACATGTTACTAAGTCTTCCACCTTTAAGCTCTGAGGTTTTCAAACCTCATCTGGTGCAATCTCCAAAAATCAGCCTTTCCTTCTCATCCTTCTCAGTAAGTCTCATCTAAACCAGAGTTCCAAGTGATTTTTCTAAACTGTACCCCTTTCCCTAAACCTCTCTAGTCCTTTTCCATCACCCCTCTTCCTCCCCTTCAACTATTCCGCCAGGAGGAGTCACTGGCTGCGAAAGCTTGTGAAAGTTAAATCCTTTTGTGTGTGTGTGTGTGTGTGTGTGTGTGTGTGTCTGTCTGTCTGTCTGTCTGTCTGCCGCAGTTTGATGAGTAAATTTTTTTATTTGTCCATTTACTTTATATTATCCAGATTTTAAACTATTCTGGGGGGGGGGGGGGGGCAGGGGGGGGGGATGTGGACTCTGAGCTGAGTTTATTGGCTATGAAATGCACATTGAGACTGCAGAAAATGCAAAATGGTAAGAAGGAGTCGAAACCTGGATAAATGGAGTGAACCAGAGATTACTGAGAATTCAAGAGGGACCATCAGGCATGATGGACTGAAATGGGGGAAAGGGATATAATAGAAGACAAATAAGTAGCTTTGAGGCATGAAATAGGGATGGCAGCAAAGGATTGCACATATAAAACAGTGAGGCCTAACAGAAATCCCTGGATAACACAAGAGATATCGAATATAATGGCAGAAGGGAGGAAATACAAAGTTATAGCAAATGAAGCAGGTGAAAGGGAATGCAAACATCTAAAATGTGGGATTAACAGAAACTGTGGTATAGGTAAGCAAGAATTTCCTAGGAAAGCCAGCCAAGAAAAAAATATATCATATGATTTGCAAGATACATAAGATACGGGAAATACTCTTAGACTTAGGAAGACTGTAATAATTCCAATTCCAAATAAGGCAGGTACTGACAGTTGAGAATACCATTGATCTATTAGTTTAATAAGTCACATTTGCAGATTATTGATACAAGTTATTTACAGATGAAGGGAAAAACTGGTAAAACCTGATCTTAGTGAAGATCACTTAGTGTTCCAGAGAAATGTAGGAAATGGTGAGGCAATACTGACCCCATGACTTATCCTAGAAGATAGATTGAAAGGCAAACCTACATTTATGACATTTGTAGATTTAGAGAAAGTGGACTACCTGCTTGGAAATTCTGAAGGTAACAGGGATAAAATACAAGGAGCAAGATGGAAACCAGCTTCTAATCATACAAGGGGAAGGTCATGGAAGAGAAACTGTAGTTGAGAACAGAGTGAGACCGGGTTTAAGCCCACCGAGCTGTGAAGGAAACCAAGGAGAAATTTGGTAGGGAAGAAAAATAAAATATTTGAGATTTGCTGATGACATTGTAATTCGTTCTGAGATGGCGACGGACTTGGATGAGCAGTTTAACCGAATGGATACCGTATTTACTCGAATCTAAGCCGCATATGAAAAATGAGACTCGAAATCAAGGAAAAAATATTTTCCCGAATCTAAGCTGCACCTCAAATTTTAGACTCGAAATTCAAGGGGAGAGAAAAATTATAGGCCGCATCTCCAAATCGAAACAAAGTTGGTCCATTGTAATATGAGACACAATTTAGGTCGAATGAATGACGATACAGCGACAGTAGTTTGGTTCGAGTCGTAAGCTCAGCAGTTAAGCTTTACCAGGTAGCCATTGCTATGCGTCAGGCGCGCCGTCCGTATTTATATGGGTACCCTTCCTTTTCCACGTGCTTCGTCTGGTTTGAATTGATAGCTTATTTTTCTTTGATCTGATAAGCGCAGTTTTCTTTGTTAAAAGTATTTACGTCACTCTTAAGCTGAAAATGCGTTACTGTACTGTGTCATGCTTTGTTTGCCGCATTCTGATAGTGCATGTTTACGGCCTGTCGCCGCTCGCGGCATGGCTTGCTTTTGTGCGTGCTACCGACGTCGTTTTTTTTTTTTTTTTTTTTTTTTTTAAGAAAAAGAGGAATCGTCTCATTAGCGAAACAACGGCAAGAAACTGCTATTTGTTGTTACTTACACTGCTGCTTTCTTTGATAATGATCAACAAGAACCAAATAATATACTTTTAATGATAGAAGATGTTCTGAACGAGAGTTTAGCGAAAATTTTTCTCCGTTTGAAAATCTTTGCAGGCGCCTTTTTAGTACACAGAAATTAGAGTCATCTTAGATTTAAAAATCTAGTCAATTGCCGTGCTTCATTTCTGACTGTATCACTATTAAGCATAAGAATAAAACGAATATAAACATGACATGATATTTATATTCTTCCGCGTTTGCTGTTGTCTCACTCTAGTTTCGTAGTTTATTAGACAGACCGGATTTAAATGAGATAGCAGCAAACATGAAACAATACATGGCAAAACGTTTATATGTGTATTATTCTTATGGTGACGAGAAAACTGCATGTGATGCACAATTTATAAAAGTTCCTATTATAGCAACCATCTCTTCTCACAGATAGGAAAAAAATTCAGAACGTAGAGTTGGCCATATTGACAAACATCCCAAACAGTCTTGCCAGTCGGATTTTCATAGTACATTGAAAATAGCTCGTCTTCTACCTTTTTTTTTTTAATTTATTTACTGACACAGAGGTTTTGGCGCCAGTATTTATCTTTGTGCCTACAAAGCATGCCTGTGTAGCGCTACATATATTCGACGGCAGAAGTAAGTTGTGGCGGCACCCACCAACTTTTTTCAGAATTTCCGCAGGCTTTGCACTCGATTCTAAGCCGCAGGTGGTTTTTTGGATTACAAAAACCAGAAAAAAAGTGCGGCTTAGATTCGAGTAAATACGATAATGTCTTGAAAAAAGATTATAAAATGAACAACAACAAAAGTAAAACAAGGGTAATGTGATGCTGTCAGATTAAATCAGATGATGCGGAGGGGATTAGGTTAGGAAAAGTGACGTTAAAAGTAGTAGATGGGTTCTACTGTTTGGGCAGCAAAGTAACTGATGATGGGCAGAGCAGAGGGGATATAAAATTTGAACTGGCAATAACAAGAAAAACATTTCTGAAAGAGAACATCTAACATCAATTTAAGTGTTAGGAAGCCTTTTCTGGGGGTATTTAAAATGTAGCCTTGTATGGAAGTGGAAATTTGATGATAAGTGGCTTTTGCAATGGCGTGCTGTAAGAGAATGTTGAAGAATAGATGAGTAGGTCAAATAAAAAGTGAGGAGGAACTGAAATCAATTGGGGGGGGGGGGGGGGGCCTTGACTAAAAGATGTGATTGGTTGATAGGACACATCCTGAGGTACTAAAGAATTGTCAGTTTAGTGTAAGGTTCAGGGATAAAAATTGTAGAGGCAGCCCAAGGCTTGAATACAGTATCCATGTTCAAATGGATTTAGGTAGCAATAGTCATTCAGGATAGAGTAGGTTTGCACAGGCTAGACTAGCATGATGAAACACATTAAATCAGTATTTTAATGAAAACAAGAACAACAAACCTGACTCCAGCCACAGAAACTTAGTCACATATGCCATTTAAATTTTGGCACTGTAGTGTTGTACATGTACACAAAAAATGCACTGCTTTTCAGTTTTTTGGATGATTTTTAAAATATTTTTCTACTGCATGGAATTTTATTGTCAATGCAGTGTTTAAAAGTTTCTTCTTTTAATTTCAGGAAAAGAAACTTTCAATGCAACAATTCCAGTCAGTATTGTTATGTGTCGAGCAATTCGAGATTACTATTTGAAAACTGGATATAAGGTAAAGAAATAATTATGGTTCTAATGTAATAGTCAGAATACCCTCCCCTCTCCTCCTCATCCCCCTCCCCCTCCCCCTCCCCCACCCCTTTCTCTCTATCTTGTCAGTAACAGTGAATATGTATGGAACATTAAGTGTTTCTATAAACAAAGTTTGACAGATCTGTTATGAAGTAATATCAGTCTATCTATCTCATGAAGAACCCATAACATAACCCAATGTTCCTTTAAAAGCAGCTGATTTTGTCTTGAGAGAAATTGAATAACCTAAGTGCAGCAGTGATTAACAATGAATTGAAAGTATAGTGTGTTGTTTTGCTTTGAAAGTTCTCCATTTTATTGAAAAAAATCAGCCTCAGTCTGACCATAAGAATTTGAAATGCTGTTCTTTACGTTGTTGAGATTCAGACAATACAAAACTCATGATGTAAACTGACAAACACCAGGCAGGTGTGGAATTTATAGATCCTTAGCTGTTCATGCAAATAATATAGCTCTCAATTTCCAAATTGTAAACACTTCCAGCAGGATGAGTATGAGTATATTGTCAGGGAATAAAAACACCCAAAGAAATGAGAACTTAGGCAAGTAGCCTCCCTGATCAAGATTTTCTTAAAGGTGCTATTATTATGTGACTCATATGACAGAGTGTCACTTAGGAATGATAGAGAAACAAGATTCATTTAATAACGATTGTTCTACAGGGTGATTATAATTAAACTTTCAAACCAAATTGCAACGGAATATTATCAGAGAAGGGGGGAAACGTATGGCAGAAGGAAAATAAATAGTTACAAAATTTAGCAATAGATGGCACTGTAAGAATCATCATTTAATAGTAGTCAACTACAAATGACAAATGAATCATACAACAATGCTTAAGGTGTATGTTTCACGTTAAACAAACTGTACTACTCAGTGTGCATGGATGTATAGGTGTGATAATGTTAGTTACATAAGCCGTTCTACCACGGCAAGGTCATATCGCATCGGATGGGAAATATCAGTTTTTAATTGTCCTGAGGCCAAAAACCACATAAAAAGCATCAATCACATCAGTTTTTAATTGTTCTGAGGCAAAAAACCCGCATAAAAAGCATCAGTCAAAATAAAATAAGGTTATTAATTTCCGTGAGGCTGGCGCAAAACATATTCAATATGCTGTCCACCATTTTCTGCAACAAGTTGAAATCGAGAAACAGCATGTTTCACAACTGATCAAAGTGTTTCTGGCTTCATGTTCAGAATGTGTTGCACAATGTGTGCCTTCAACGCAGCTAAGTTTGCAGTCGGAACACTGGACACAACGTCTTTCAGATAGCCCCACAGCCAGAAATCACACGGATTAAGATCAGGCGATTGGGACAGCCAGGCTGTAGGGAAATGGTGGCTGATAATTCTAGCATTTCTGAAGTGGCATTTCAGGAGCTACTTAACTGGACTTGCAATGTGCGTAGGTGCACCATCTTGTATAAAAATGATCCCATCCACACATCCACGCTGTTGGAGAACTGGAATGATGTGGTTGCCCAAAAGGCACTCATAATGCTTACCAGTGATGGTACAGGTAACAGGACTGGAAGCATCTATCTCTTTGAAAAAATATGTCCCTATGATAAATAATACCATAAACCCGCACCACACAGTGACCTTTTCAGGATGAAGTCGTACTGGTTGATTTGTGTGTGGATTTTCTGTAGCCCATACACGACAATTCTGTGTATTGACATATCCTGTCAGATGGAAGTGGGCTTCGTCTGTCCACAAAATCTTCCACAGCCAATCATTGTCCACCTCCATTCAAGCAAAGGTCTCTCTTGCTGGTAGGTCAACAGGAAGCAACTTGTGCACATGGGTAATTTTGAATGGATAGCAAAGAAGGATATTTCATAGGGTAATGTTCAGGTAGTTCTCTGTGCACTACATGTTTGCACACCACCACTCGTCTCCTCTTGCGTTGCTGTGGTCACTGCATCCACTGACATCGAATCAATTCATTTCCTCCTCGTACCAGGTTGCACACCTAAAGAACCCATCTTTTCAAATTTCCGACTCATTTTCGCTTGACTCATGGCAGTCATCATTCTTGTAATACAGCTTCAGAAGCAGAGCATAATCCTGCATTGTGACAGTAATGGCAAACATCACAGACATGAAGGGAGGAAAAGTTGTGTACCCAGCACGTTTATACCAACTTCAGTGGGTCGTGCACATGACGGGTGTTTTCATTTAGGTATTCTGACACATACAGCACCATCTATTGTTCAATTTTCGCACTATTTTTTTTTTCTTTTTCCATATGTTTTCCCCGTTCTTCGATAATATTCCATTGCAATTTGACATCATTCTGACCAGTGCTGTTATTTCTACAGCATTTTGAAAGTTTAACTTTAATTATAATCACCCTGTATATGAGCAGTGGCTTAGAGGCATTGCTTGGTACACTAAAATCTGTTAAATGGCTAAGAAGTGACACACGTCCTCTTGAGACAGTAGCAGCAATGAAAAGTAAGAAACTTTTAACTGCACGGGTAATCATGCAATCTGTGATATTATAGAAAGAGGACGGGAAGTAAGTGATGCTGAGAGGGAGGAAAGACCTAAGTGGAAACAAGGCTCCTGGAGTGGATGACATTGTGTCAGTATAATTGATATCATTGGGAGAGCCAGCCATGACAAATTTATTCCACCTAGTGTACAAGATATATACCTCCAGGCCACATGACATATCTTAGAAGATAAGTGGAAGAAAAGTGAACCTATGAATGTGGCATTTGTAAAGCTAGAGAAAGCTTTAGACAGTATTGATTGTACCACTCTAGGTAGTAGGGGTAAAATACAGGGAATGGAAGGTTATTTACAACATGTACATAAACCAGGCTGGAGTTAGAAGAGCCAAAGGGCATAAAAGGAAAGCAGTAGTTGAGAAGAGGGTGAGGCAGGGTTGTAGCCTAACCCCCCATGATATTCAATCTGTACACTGAGTAAGCAGTAAATGAAACTGAAGAGAAACTTAGAAAGGTAATTAAAGTTCATGAATAGGAAATAAAAATTTTAAGGTTTGCCAATGACATTTTAATTCTGTCAGCAATAGCAGATTGTGGCAAAAATTGAAAATGAAGAGTGCTTATAATCTGGGCTCTGAGGTCGTACTTTGGTTCTACCAATAATTGGCTGAAAGGCCTCCACATGGAATTTCAACCAAGCTTACAACCAGCAACATTGTCTCATGAACTGACCAGGTCCTTCAAATTTTGAGCCAAAAAAAAAAAAGGCCTGAACTAGAGACTTTGAAATTTCTGTGACATGCTAGGCTGTGACTTTCTGAACTTGAGCCATAGGGTTGAGAATTTTAAGGTCCCACAAAGAGGCTCAGAGGTGAACTCTGCAACAGAAACCACTATCTGAGTGACTGACAGAGTGTGGTGTGCACACGAGCTTTTAGCCTAGTCAACTTTTTATCCGGTATAGATGATGATATCTGTATGCTCTAATCTCTCTCTTATTAGTACTATGCAGACATATTCTAACTAATAACACTTAGCAAACCTCACTAGATGCCACAGTTATCTGGATTGCATAATTTTTCTTCAGAGCCCTGAAAAGTAGGTATAAGAAATACAATTAGAACTTTTTATTAATAGTTTCAAGTTATGGTGAAAGAAATGATTTTTCTATTACTTATCTTCCAATTATTATCCATTTATTATTTGATTTTGGTGTTGGCTCAGTTTTTCCAGTGGTATGATCCTGCACACTCTACAGATTTCCGGATTTTAATATTTTAATATGAGTCATTACATGAAATGTTGCTGGCCATTTATTACATTCTTCCATTTTATTGGCAATCCTCTCACATGATCCAAAACCTGACACCATACACTATCACAATCTACATAGTACTAACTCAGAAATATGTTACACACAATTCACCCCCTCCACCAAAAACACAACACCTATGATAATACATTTCATAGCTACTGATCACATCACAAAAAATCAACTTATACATATTTCACTCACCAAAACTTTATTTCAATGTAGTATTTCAAATTGTTCCAATCATCACTATCAATACTGATAATAATCATCATCGTAATAGTGGCCATTGCAGATCCCAACCCTGGGGGCAAAACATGCAAGAGATAAGGGGTGTGTAGTCAGGGGTGGGGGGGCTAGCAATCTTGTACCAAAAAGCTGGGAAATGAGCAAATCAAGGTGTTAGGTGGTTGTGAGGGGAGCTGGATAACAAGAAAAGACACACAAAATATACATAGGTGCCCAAAAACATGCACAGCTACATTAAAATGTAGACAGATATGTAAAACTGTGTAAAATTCTGCACAAATAAGTAAAAGGGTATGTGCATGTTGGGGTAGGGGAAAAAGCAAGGGAGGATTGCTTAGGCTCACAAGTTCATGTGGCACATATAGATGTGCAAAATAACATGTGAAAATAAAAGAGGATGAGGGAGGAAATGTGATCAATAGGGATAATTATACTCATAATTATTGCTGGGAAGAATTTTGGCCATGAGATGCTGCACCAACAATCCATATGGATATACAGCTGTGTGTTGTGTGTTAATGAGACCATTCATACAGTGTGGCTTGGAGTGTGTGCAGTGTGGAAGGCAATGAAAAAATAGGAAAGAAGAGAAAGAATGGACAACTGAGTAGAGTAATGTTTTAGAGGAAAGTAACAAAACATCACTGGGTTGTGGGGTGGAAGAAAAGCTGTTAGGCAAAATCAAATAGTGGAAAGCCCAAATTGGTATGTTGACAATATTTTGAAAAGGATGGATTGCTACTCACTGTAAAGATGACATGTTGATTTGCAGGCAGGCATGATGAAAAGACTGTTACATAAAGTTTTTGGCCAGAGCCTTCTTCAGAAAAAAAATGCACACACAGTCACACAAGCAAGCACACATCACATACATGACAGCTATCTCTGCCATGCCCTGCACACCCACCTTCTACATGCTCCCGAAAATCCACAAACTCAACAATCCTGGATGCCCAATTGTAGTTGTTTCTTGTTCTTCCACTGAAAAAATTTCGGTCCTCGTTGACCAACACTTCCAACCTATTGTGCAAAATCTTACCTCCCATATCAAAGATACCAACCAGTTCCTTCAACAACTCTCCACTATCCTCACCCCTTACCTCCTAGATCCCTACTTGACACTGTTGATGCCACTTCCTAACACACCAACTTCTCTCATGCCCATGGACTTGCCACTATTGAACACTATCTTTCCCAAAGCCGTTCAGACTCCAAACCCACTACCTGATTTCTCATACACCTTACTAACTACATATATCCTAACAAACAACTATCCCATGCATCTAGCTCCAACTATCATTCCGCATTCAAAGTCTGTTCATTCTCAACGTGCAGACATAATCACATCGGAAAACTTTTCACATGAATCACCTGAGTAAAAACAATGGCACCCTGAATGCACTGCCCTTTTGTACCTTGTGTAGAAAATACCACTGTCATTTGTGTAGGTGCATATCACTATCCCATGACTTTAGTCACCTCAGTGTACATGCATTCAAAATGAAATTGTTACTTCGAGAAGAATCAGCTGGACAAAGGAAAAGCAGTTGATTTTCCAAAATTGTCTTCATCGAAAGTCTGTTGTTACAAGATTTTGAATGCAGTCCATCTATTCTATGTAAACCTAAGGAAGATTTCCATATTTTATTTAACAATATTATAGCACTAAAAATGGATTTTCATCTCCTCATTCAGTGATCATTGATGACATTCGCTTTGAGCTGCAGCTTGAAGTAGTTTATCTGTAGTGTGACAGGTGATGTAATGACAAACACGGTAACAAGATAAACATTCCAAATATCTATAAGAATTTCCCTCAGGATCAATTTCCTTGATTGCACAAGACATACACAGACATAATATCAATGTTGGATTCAACCTACCTCTGTAAATAACTGTTTTCAACAATAAGGAACTAAATCCGCTTTTGAGAAACTCATTTTCAGACTATAACCTAAACTACATGTACTGCATCTACAATCCACACAAACACTGTTGTAAAAGGAAAAACAAAAAGAAGATAAACAGTTGATTAAAGAAATATGAGAAATATGTACGAGGACACACATGTACCTGCTTAGTAATGACGTGATGTAGCAACATTATGTTTTTAGTTTATTTGTTTAATTTATAGTAGTGAAACCTCATTTACAGTGAGCTACACACTTCTGACTGCCAAATTAATTAATTTTAATTTTAAAAACCAACAGCCTCAGTTGCAAAGTTTACTTAGATTTACCTAAGTTTCACACAGGATAACCCAACCTTCTTCAGAATAAAAGTAACTACCATTTGTCCCTAGCGGACATCGTCAAGCTGAAACTACAAATCCATAAATTATCGTCAGACTGTAAAAACGTATCTGAAACTGCATCAGCCCCACTTAGCGACCGCGATGCGGCAGCCATGAGTGCTGTACTGGAACTGACCGTAGTGTCATGAGGCCTGCCTAGGCGGACACAATACCTTGCACCTGCGCATAAACTGTGTGATGGGTACTTGTTGGGAGAAGACACAAATCTAACTCCTGACCTTGAATTTACTAATAAAGTGAAATAAAAGAAAGATACAGCTGAGGAAAAGGGCGTATATGTTATCCTGAGCAGACTGTCTTAAAATTCATGAAGTATTCTTTGGTCATGATGTGAGGAAAATTTTGTGCTTAAGCATGAAGTTTAATCACCTAAAAAGAACTTAGGAGTGGGAAGGATAATATAAAGCCAACATCGTCATTATTATGACTAGATCTATTTTATATGGCCCGTATTCCAGGATGTTACAGATTAGATGTAGACTTGTTCATAAGTTCATTCATGACCATTTGTGTACTAAGTCAATAGAATGTTCATGCGTTCTAACCATAGCTAAGCAAATGCTTAACATTTACGTCTAAAAAAACAAAAAGATCATCATTTAGACCTAGTCATAGTAATGACGATGTTGGCTTTATATTATCCTTCCCACTCCTAAGTTCTTTTTAGGTGATTAAACTTCATTCTTAAGCACAAAATGTTCCTAGGCAGGCCATACACTGTAAGCACATGATGTCTTCCTCACATCATGACCAACGAATACTTCATATATGTTAAGGCAGTCGATCTAAGTATGTTCTGCTCAGGATAATATATATGCCCTTTTCCTCAGCTGTACCTTTCTTTTATTTCACTTTACTAGTAAATTCAAGGTCAGGAGTTAGATTCGCGTCTTCTCCCAACAAGTACCCATCACACGGTTTATGCGCAGGTGCAAGGTATTGTGTCCGCCTAGGCGGGCCTCATGACGCTACGGTCAGTTCCAGTACAGCACTCGTGGTTGCCGCATCACGGTTGCTAAGTGGGGCCGAGGCAGTTTGAGAAAAGTTTTTACATGTTGTTGTTGTTGTTGTTGTTGTTGTTGTTGTTGTGGTTGTCAGTCCTGAGACTGGTTTGGTGCAGCTCTCCATGCTACTCTATCCTGTGCAAGCTTCTTCATTTCCCAGTACTTACTGCAACCTACGTCCTTCTGAATCTGCTTAGTGTATTCATCTCTTGGTCTCCCTCTATGATTTTTACCCTCCACACTGCCCTCCAATGCTAAATTTGTGATCCCTTGATGCCTCAAAACATGTCCTACCAACCAGTCCTTTCTTCTTGTCAAGTTGTGCCACAAACTCCTCTTCTCCCCAATTCTATTCAATACCTCCTCATTAGTTATGTGAACATACAGTCTGATGATAATTTATGGATTTGTAGTTTTAGCTTGACAATGTCTACTACGGACAAACGGTAGTTACTTTTATTCTGAAGAAGGTTGGGTTATCCCGACTGGAACCTAGGTAAATCTAGGTAAACTTTGCAACTGAGGCTGTTGGTTTTTAAAATTAATATTTATACAGTTGCTGACAGGGCCGTGAAATGTTGAAAATATTTAAGTTCTTATCTGCCAAATTAATTAGTCTGAGAAATACTCTGTTTTCTCTCTCAAGTCTCCACCTGGCTTTTCCCTCCTTATCCTATGCTATTATGATTGGAGGGAAGGGGTACAGTACTCTCTCCTCGCAGGTCTGTGCATTGCATTCTGGTCACGGAGCATGTTGGCTGTGAAGACCTGATTTAGACAGTGCAGAAGATGGTTTAAAAAAGGTGTTTTTAAGGATACAGGAGATGTTTGTTATCAATTATAGGGTGGTGTTACTGTTTACACAAAGAATTATATCATGTTATATTTTCTGTTCAGCTTTGCTAGGACTACACTGACACAGTCTGTTATTATTTTCAGCAGCTGACACTAATGAAAGAAAATAGCTTGTCATAAAAGTCCAAAAAGTGATGATGAATATCAGTACATGCTGTCTGCAGCTTCTGCTGCTAAAGCTCACATTTGGAGTGCAAGGGAAGGGCAGTATTTCACAAATGAACAAGTGGAAACAAAAATAGAACTGGTGCAGCACTCTGGCTGAAGAGAGAAATACAGAATAGCACAGGAGACTGGATAATAGAGTAAAATGAAACACTTCTCCTATCTCCAAAAAATAAACAAACTGGCGTATGGGCTTAAAGTGATTGGCACTGCAGTGTCAAACGTTATTAAGATGCAAAGTGTTTATTCTCCACAACATGACTGCTGACACATTTATTCTTTGTTTTATATTATTATTGTTCCTTGGCTTAGTCTCAGTTTAAGTGGTTTAAACTCTAATAAAAAGTATTCACAATGTGCTCCGCTGTACTCTGTGACAGTCACATCCATGTGATGTTTTCTTGGCCTGTTGTGTGTAATATTGTGAAATGTTGCCAAAACAAGTGAACATATTTAAACTACTACAGTTTGATGACCCTCACATGATCTCCAGCATTACTCGACACTTCATGCATTGCCATTTTGATTGTCAAACACTAAACAACAACGCTAACCACCTTCTGCATTTAGTGATGGAGGCCCACGAGCCTACAAGCACACTAACTGTGTCACAGTCAAACCGGCACCACTTTTGGCAGCAAAACCCTGTCTTATGGTTTGCACAACTTGAAAGCCAGTTTGCTCACATGACTGCCAATGAAACATAAGTACAGTTACATTGTTGTTGCATTGAATGAAGATATTGCTATAAAAGTACAGGACATTTCAGCATCACTGCCAAGCACTGATGGCTAATATGCCTTAACCACAGACCTATCACAGTCCAAAACATAATGCCTAGAAAAGTTACTTCATACTGTGGGGTTAAGTGATCACACCCCTTCACAGTTACTGCTCTGCCTGTGGACTCTAACAAGCAACACTGTCAACAAAGACATTCTACAGAACTCTGGTTGTCATGCCTACCAACAAATGGGCAGAAGGTACTTATGGTATGTGTTGTTGATCTTGAAGCACTTGCACAGACTGCAGACCTTATCGCAGGGATATAGCCATCTACATGCGGAACAGCTATTTGCACACAGTCACAATACTCTCACATGATTACAAGCACAGACTGCTGAATTTACTGTGCAAGTCATTTCTCTGCAGACACAGCATTCTAGTCACCAGTCATAGTGCTACTGCTCACTGAGGAAATTTAACCAATTGCCTTCGGCTGCAAAACTTTGTTGGTACCATAGGTGGTTTAGCTCTAATTCGTGGAAATATAGCCCTCTGTGTGAGAAATGCAAATGTGCCTGAAAGTCAATAATGACAGTGACTGGCTATCCAAATGGCAGCCATCAACTGTTTGTCACAGAGCGCTACACAAAACTTCAGTTTCTGGTGGACACAGGTGCTGATGTATCAGTGTACCCATCTTCCCATTTGCCTTGCCTTAGTAATGATGACTGTTGTCATTGTCTCTTGGCTGCCAATGGTTCCACAATCCAGATCTACGGTCGCATGACATGTCACTAAACTTAGGCCTCAATCAGAAGTTTGAGTGGCAATTCATTGTGGCATATGTGGTGCACCTACCCTTCGAGCACACTTTTTGTCATTTTATGGTCTGATACCAGACTGTCGTCATTGTCACCTCCTCGCACTACTGACTTAGACACCCATGGATGTTTACACTGTGTTGACGACACTGCTGTATGAATGATCACAGAGGATTCTCTGATTTAGAACTCTGTAAACAGTTCCCAGAGATTGCTCAGCAGCTACCCATGTGCTGCATTCAACAGTGCTTTACATAGTAACTATGCCAGGACCACAGAGTCTCACTCAACCTCGCCACTTAACACCAGAGAAACTGAAAGTAGCAAAGCAAGTTTTTCCTTCATGCTCATTCAAGGAATCTACCACCTGTCAAGCAGTAGCTGGGCCTCACCTCTCCAATTAGTTTCGAAGAAGGCCAATGGATGGCACTCTTGCAGTGGTTACTGATAGCCTAATGCTAGGACTATTCCTTAACATTTCTGTTACAAACATTGAATAAAACTTCCTGGTAGATTAAAACTGTGTGCTGGACTGAGGCTCAAACTTGGGACCTTTGCCTTTTGCAGGCAAGTGATCTACCAACTGAGCTACTCAAGGATGACTCACAACCCGACCCCCCCGCCCCTCACCCCTCAAAGCTTCAATTCTGCCAGTACCTCATCTCCTATTTTCCATACTTCACAGAAGCTGTTCTGTGAACCTTGCAGAAGTAGGAGTCCTGGAGGAAAGGATGATGTGGAAACATGGCTTAGCCTGGGAGATGTATCAAGAATGAGATTCTCACTCTGCAGCAGAGTGTGTGCTGATATGAAACTTCCTGGCTTGGGTAGCTCAGTTGGTACAGCACTTGCCCATGAAAGGCAAAGGTCCCGAGTTCAAGTGTCGATAAGGCACACAGTTTTAATCTGCCAGGAATGTGACAAAACATCAATGGCTATGGCACATTTTGGCACACAAATTAGTACTTACAAAACCACATAAATATTATTTGAAACTTGTATTCATAAAGTCTTCTACAAAGTAGAAGCAGTAACAACATATTTACCTCTTCCCTTAAATTCTTGGATATTTTAGATTTTCTGGAAACTTGTTACACATAAGTAATCCTCTGTGCGTAAGGTTTGCGTACCCATTCTATACGTGCTGGTCAACTGTGTGGATGCTGCTTTTAGTATGAGTGTCGTACTGGTCATCTTCTTGTACAGTTTCCAGCTGCTGGCCATGTCTGTTTGTAACATAAGCCTTTCCATTGTCTTCTATCTTCCCACCATTTCTCTGTCTCTACCTTGATCGAGTCTTCTCCTTTCTTTTTCAAGCAGTCCTTCACGTTTTGAGCTACCTGTCTCTCGGTCTTTTTCCCTTCCTTTTCATAAACTGAATCTTTCTGGGTCTCCTCTTCTCCTGCATTTGCTTAATGTGTCTATACCATCTAAGCCTTTATTCCCCTGACTTATCCTGCAATGGTGCCTCCTCCATTGTTTCCCTGATCCTTCCATTCCTTAAACTGTCCATTTTTATCGTTCCTATCTAATTTCTCAAGAATTTTATCTCACTGTCTTCTCTCTCTTTCTTCCATTACTCAGGTCTCTGAGGCATACATCATGATCAGAACATAGCATCACCAACATATAATCCTTTTGCTGTATTGAGGGACATCCTTGCTCCATATCAGGGTTCTAACATTCTTCTGAAATTATTCTAGATGTCTCCCACACACATTTATTTCTGTCGTTTCATCATTCTCCAGTATTAAGCTTGTAAGATAATTGAAACTCTCTGCCTTCCTATCATTCTCTGCCAATTGCCACACATCCAACTGCTCCAGCACTTCCTCTGTCTGCTTGCCCAAAACATCAAATTATTTGCCGACACCATTGCTTTCACATTTCCTTCACTAATTACTTGTGCAATCTGGTCCTTATTTTGTCTGTCATGACTATGAAGAGCAATAGTGAAAGTGCACTTTCGTGCCTCATGCTATTCTTCTGTTCTAGCCAATCTGCACAACTCACACTCCCATTGTACATTTCTTTTATCTTCCATGTATATTAGTTATCTGATCTTCAGGAACATTCATACCTTGTTTGTACACAAACTGTTCTACGCTTTTTCGATGTTTAGGAATGCCATCAATAGATCTGTTGCAGATTCAGAGTGGTGTTCCTGTAGTTGCCATACAGCGAAAATTAGGTAGATCTACTGTGGACCTTTCTACTTCAAACCCATGTTGTTGTTCTATTATCCTTCCTTCTATTTTTGTCCAAATTTATATTTCCAAAACTTTCATAAAGATCTTTGCACTATGGGTCAGTGGTATGATAGTCCCATTAAATCCCTACTTCTCTTACTGCTCTCACCATATCTGTATTCAGTTCATCCAAACCTGGTGCCTTTCCTCTTTTCACAATTCATCTTCCTCTTCTCTCTGTGTGAAGTCCTTTTCCGTTCGTAGTTCCTTTTCTTTCTCCTCAATTTCTTCCATCTTTTCCAGGTCTCCATTTGAATTAGAGAGATCTTCAAAATACCCCCTTCACACAATCTTGAGTTCCTCATTATTTTCTACCCCTTGGCCACTTTTATTTACTATTTGAATATAATTCATCATATCATTCACCCTCTTACTTTTAAGTATCACACAGAGCAACTTTTTTGAAGCTCTAGTACCCTCCTCCATCATTCTAGTCCACTCTTCCATGTACCTGCTTCACTCCTCTGCCACCACTCATTTTGCCGTGTGACAGTGTTAATCAGCTTTGGTTGCTGTAAGTCCTCGATAGCATGAGATTCACACTTGTAACCTTCCTCATGTACAGAGTAATGCAGCTGATTCAGCATTAATGCACTGGAATTGCATTCAAGAGGAGTGGGGTTCACACTCCATTTGGCTATTTTTCCATGGTTTTCCCAAGTTGCTAAGGTGACTGCCAATATGGTTCCATGGCCAACTTCTTTCACTATCCTTGCCTAAATCCTGTATAAACATAGCAAACCTGTAAAGAGTCTGACATGTCAGGTACTGTTGTACTGAATGGTCTAAGGACAAGTAAATGAATAAATGAAAAATAAAAATGAACTAGATGATTTGAAGTCTAATCCTCTGAAATTGTTTGAATTGGTAGACTCACACTTCATTAACAGACATAACAACATCAATTTAATCTCAATAATACGAGGGCCGTTCAGAAAGTAACCTCCGGTTGATTTAAAAAAATACACCAAGTTAAATAAAAATATTTTAATATATACATCTTACAACTACATCTTTGCACTATTTTTCTACATAGTCTCCATAGCGATTGAGGCACTTATCGTATCTCTTCACAAGCTTTGAAATTCCTTCTGCATAAAAATCACCCGCTTGTGCCTGGAGCCAGCCTGTGACCGCATCTTTGAGCTCTTCGTCGTCATCAAACCGCTGTGACCCGAGCCATTTCTTCAAATGCATGAAGAGGTGATAATCACTTGGCGCCAGGTCTGGGCTGTAAGGTGTATGGTTGATAACGTCCCACTTGAAGAACTCAAGAAGGGCCGTTGTTCTGCGAGCAGAGTGAGGACGGGCGTTATCGTGCAAAAAAACGATACTGGAAGTCAGCATACCACGGCGTTTGTTCTGTATAGCCCGTCGTAACTTTTTTATTGTTTCACAGTACACGTCTTGATTAATGGTCGTACCACATTCCATGAATTCAACCAACAACACCCCATTTGGCATCCCAAAACACCGTTGCCATCAGTTTTCTGGCAGAAAAATCTTGCGAGGCTTTTCTTGGTTTGGTAGGCGAATTTGAATGTGCCCACATCTTTGATTGTTCTTTTGTCGCAGGGTTCACGTACTTAATCCAGGTTTCGTCACCGGTCACGACTCTGTTTAACAATGGTTCTCCTTCGTCCTCATAACGTGACAGAAAGTCTAATGCAGAGGCCATTCTTTGAGTTTTGTGGTGGTCGGTAAGAATTTTGGGCACTCATCGTGCACAGAACTTACGGTAACCCAATCTTGCTGTCACTATCTCGTCCAAGAGAGTCTTAGAAATCTGTGGAAAACCAGTAGACAACTCCGACATTGAGAAACGTTGATTTTCACGAACTTTTGCATCAACTGTCTGAACGAGTTCGTCAGTCACCAATGATGGTCTACCACTCCTCTCTTCATCATGAACGTTTTCTCGTCCACTTTTAAATAAACGTACCCATTCACGGACAACTCCTTCACTCATAACTCTTGGTCCGTACACGGCACAAAGCTCACGATGAATAGCTGCTGCAGAATATCCTTTGGCTGTGAAAAACCTTATGACAGCACGCACTTCACATTTGGCGGGGTTTTCTATTGCAGCACACATTTCAAACTGCCACAAAAACTAAACTAGCGCAGGTACGACGTTCACTCGACCAAGGCTTGATGCCGACTGACCTGTTGAGTGCGTGAACGCACAGATGGCGTCGCTACTCCCCCCACAACCCGCACTGTGACCAATCGGAGGTTACTTTCTGAACCGCCCTTGTACTTCATATTTATTCAGATGAAAACACACTTTAGTGATGTTCAGACTGACCTACATGATTTCATATTACTAGCTGTTTATCAACCAGAACGTCATTACTAATCAAGGCAGTAAATCTTAATCCCAGGCTTTTCCACAAAGGTGTTATCATGATCATTTGTAACCACAGACTTTGACACAGAGATGTTGATCAAGTTATTACCTGGTACGAACTGCTGATTTATTGACTGTTGGTGGTATATATAGAAAAGCATAAGTCTAATTGAAGAAATCGGTAACTAAATTTTAGTGTATAGTTATACGTAAAATTTAATAGTGGTGTCATTCTAGTGAACCAAATACACTAGTGTCCTACTCTGTAGGAATCAGCGTGGGTTTCGAAAAAGACAGTCGTGCGACACCCAGCTCGCACTATTTGTCCACGAGACTCAGAGGTCCATAGACACGGGTTCACAGGTAGATGCCGTGTTTCTTGACTTCTGCAAGGCGTTCGATACAGTTCCCCACAGTCGTTTAATGAACAAAGTAAGAGCGTATGGACTATCAGACCAATTGTGTGATTGGATTGAAGAGTTCCTAGGTAACAGAACGCAGCATGTCATTCTCAATGGAGAGAAGTCTTCCGAAGAAAGAGTGATTTCAGGTGTGCCACAGGGGAGTGTCATAGGACCGTTGCTCTTCACAATATACATAAATGACCTTGTGGATGACATCGGAAGTTCACTGAGGCTTTTTGCAGATGATGCTGTGGTGTATCGAGAGGTTGTAACAATGGAAAATTGTACTGAAATGCAGGAGGATCTGCAGTGAATTGACACATGGTGCAGGGAATGGCAATTCAATCTCAATGTAGACAAGTGTAATGTGCTGCGAATACATAGAAAGATAGATCCCTTATCATTTAGCTTCAAAATAGCAGGTCAGCAACTGGAAGCAGTTAATTCCATAAATTATCTGGGAGTACGCATTAGGAATGATTTAAAATGGAATGATCATATAAAGTTGATCGTCGTTAAAGCAGATGCCAGACCGAGATTCATTCGAAGAATCCTAAGGAAATGCAATCCGAAAACAAAGGAAGTAGGTTACAGTATGCTTTTTCGCCCACTGCTTGAATACTGCTCAGCAGTGTGGGATCCGTACCAGATAGGGTTGATAGAAGAGATAGAGAAGATCCAACAGAGAGCAGCGCGCTTCGTTACAGGATCATTTAGTAATCGCGAAAGCGTTACGGAGATGATAGATAAACTCCAGTGGAAGACTTTGCAGGAGAGATGCTCAGTAGCTCGGTACGGGCTTTTGTTAAAGTTTCAAGAACATACCTTCACCGAAGAGTCAAGCAGTATGTTGCTCCCTCCTACGTATATCTCACGAAGAGACCATGAGGATAAAATCAGAGAGATTAGAGCCCACACAGAAGTATACCGACAATCCTTCTTTCCACGAACAATATGAGACTGGAATAGAAGGGAGAACCTATAGAGGTACTCAGGGTACCCTCCACCACACACCGTAAGGTGGCTTGCAGAGTATGGCTGTAGATGTAGACGTAGAAAGCAACAAATGGAAATTTTGTAAGGTTGTGTTTATTTTTCCACAAAAAAGCATAGACGGGTGATATTAAAGCAGAAACAATGTAAAGAATACAGAATGTAAACAACTGCAACATGCATAACAGTAGACAAAAATGTTCTTCATTTTTCCCAACTTTAACAGATTTGCACACACCCTCTGACGGTTGGGTATTGTGTTCATTATGTACTGTGATCACCTCTGGCAGGCATGCTGTGATTGACATCATCAGTGCTCTATGAGGTCAAGCATTATCGTCCATCAGTACAAAATCTGGGTCCACAGCATCTCACAACAAACGCACATGAGGTCCCAAGACCTCGTCATCATAACTGACAGCAATTAAACGTTGCTGATTTGTCTGTACAATTTCATGAAGAGGTTTTAGAGTGGTCAACATAATTCCTGCCCATGCCTTTGGGGATCATCCTTGATACCGGTCTCTTTCCACAGTGTGTAGGTCCCAAAATTGTGTTCCATGTTCCTTCCAGATGCGAATCCATTGAGAATCACTCTCCAGACCAAAATCAGGACCCATCTGTGAAAAGAACATTGTCTCACTGTTAGACTGTCCCCTTCAGCGAAGCAATGCCAGAGGTACGCATAAATCAGGTCTCTGACAATAAAGGCCACTTTTCTGAAACCTTCTGTACACCATTTGCCTCATTATAACACATCCAGTGGATGCTGTGGGGTCAGATGTCAGTTGCTGTGCATTAGTAAGTTGGTACTGTCATGCCCTTACAGCCGAATAAAGGTCCTCTCTTACTGATGTCAGGCGTTGTTGGCCCTGCCCTGGTCTTTGGAATACAGTTTCGATCTCTAAAAATGTCATCACATCTGAGAAACAAGTAAACAATTCACATTAAGTCGTTGGGCCACATCAGATTGTGACAGTCCTGCTTCCATTCTTCCTATGGCCATACACTGCAGAGTGTCTGGTAGGGGTCTTCTCTGTGCCATATTGCACCATCTATGGCTATGTACACAGTGATTGTGGAAGTAAGACTACCCGACACACTATCCCCATTGATAGGTGCCCTGACATCAGTGTTGGTGTGGTTGTCCATAAACTGGAATCTCATCTCCTGTGCAGAACATGATCGTACAGACATCTGTTGATTATATTGTAAATTAGACACAGGATGGGGAAATAATGGTTTGCTGCTTTAAATTTGAACACAAGTGTAATAACTTGGATTAACCATATGTTAGATAACTGCAAAAGCAATAAAGTTAGATGAACTATTTAGTTAATGCAATGTATACTTCCATGGTGATTTACGAAATTTTGCATTAACCTTGCAGGATTATAATTTCCCTGATTTGTTTGATTTGCTTACTTTGCACCTTACTTGGATAATCACCTGCTTTACATAGAATAAAAATTAGGCCAACAAAATTACGTCACTTCTTGGAATTAAACAAGCATAAAGGCTTCAAATAACAAAAATATTTTGAGGTGAATGAAAACTTAAGGTACAAATAATTTTTTAGTTTACCTCTTGTCCTATAATCATGATTGAGGCTTGTGGTGAGGAAGATGGGCCATAAACAATAAGCATGAGCCTGCCTCATAGTGCCTTGTGTGGGTAACACATACACAAGATGAGCATTGCTCATGGTATGTCATGCAGGACAGGCAATAACGGCACGAGATGCTCTGTGGTTCAACAGTACACAATAGTCTCTTACTTCAATTACATGTATTTCTTCACTGCTTCACTGCTTGGTTATAATTCCCACAAAGATTAAACAACTAATACTGATCATGTCAGTAAAAAGAACAGTTAACAACTGATGATAGTAGCAATACGTGTGTTATTATTGTAGGCAGTGATTTGGTAGATGCTAGTGACAGTGATAGTGATGATAGTGGTATAGTGTTTGCTCTATGGAAATGTCCAAGAAGATTAATCATTGAATATGACACCAGTGATGAAGACAGTATTAGTCATCAATCATCTAAACAACAGATTTTAAAAGAAGAAAAACAAACAAGCAAAACTCTAGAGTATACACAAGCTCCTGTTATAAGACCACCAATTTTAAAACAGTTAGATGGAAGTACAGAAGAGTTAGATGTAATAAGTTTTGGGGTAGTATCGTAACGGAATCAAATTTGAGTACACAGAACAAGACAAGAAAGATTGTAGATAAGTGCTGTAATTTTATTTATATGTTTTATGGGTGGCTACAATAGCCTAAGAATTATCATATGTATGTTGAACATTTAATGTTTGGTGATATTTTTTATATTTTTTTTAAATGTAAAAATGCTTAATTCTTTTTTCTGATTCTATATCCACAAATGCAATTTGATTTGAGAGCTGTGGAAGATACATAAGACAGTTCGTATTTTATAAATATTTATTGTGTATTCTTGTTTTCTGACATGTTTCACATCTCAGAGAATCTCCTGTCTGTGGGTCAGTTGGAATGAAAAGCACATCTAATATAATAAAAGAAAATTGATGAGACATGAATCCTTGTCAGTTGTAATGGAATTAAAGAATACTTTGCATTAATCATAATAATGGCTCACATACAAAAAATTCAGATGCACTGGTGTAAAAGAGCCCTCATAGATACAACGATATTAAGGGAAACTGCACCACTGGAAAGATTTTTGCAAGCCACTAGGTTGTTACATTTTGCAAATAATATGAGACTGACAAGATGGATGGAATATGTAAACTATTTTAATAAAAAAATTCAAAGAAGTATATGCAATTAAAGAGAACATGGCATCTGATGACTTTAAGGGACAATTTAATTCTTCAAAGAGAGCAATATTTGGGATAAAATTTTATAAACTTTGCGAGTAAGCATCAGGCTATTGTTATTATTTTAAAATGTATTAAGGGAGTGATAAACCAGATGCTGATTACAGAGCACCTGAAACTGTTGTGATGGAGTTATCAAAGTCAGTACTAAATAGAGGACATACTTTACATGCATGTAATTGATATTCTTCATTGAAACTATTTGAAACAGTAGTTGAAAATGGAACAAATGTTTTGGGACAGTACATTGTAATAGAAAAAAATATGCCAAGAGATTTTGTTAAAGCAAAATTAAAAATTAGTGGAATACAAAATGAGATGCTGAAATGTTGTATTAGTGTCAAAGTTGAAGGATAAATGGGACATCCTTTTTATTTTTAAAATCCACAAAAATATAGAAATGACAGAAGAAACCATAAGTCAATAAAACCCAAGTTTCAGACCAAAATGGATTGTTGATTGCAAGAGGGGAATGATTGGTACTGACAGGCAAGATCAGATATTAGTGTTTTTCCCTGTTACGAGGAAATACTTGAAATTGTACTGAAAAATAACGTTAAAGCAATAGCAGCCCTCAGTCACAAAAATAGGAGTCTTTTGACCTGCTATGAGTGCCTTCTTCAGAAGTAAAATTCTCAAATTGGCATGTCATGTATAAAACTAAATATCAAGCAGTAAACCTTTAGTCACAACATTTTTAAAATGGAATATATAGAAGGCAAGCCACAATGGGCTGTTTGTATGTGTCATGCTATGGTAGCATCAGACTCTTAGGCCAAAAGGCTCCTTTTTTGCAACCGAGGGCTGCTGTTGCTTCAATGTTACTTAGTAAACAGTCACTGACCACGCAACCATGATCAAACTTTAAGTACTGAAAATTTGTTTTGCATGTTTAGTATGTTATTTTATAATTCACATGTCATGTACAACAAAGAATATGAAAAACAAACAGATTTACAATGAGTATACACTTCAAATAGCAGAAGCTTTATTACAACATGCAGCATCCCAAGTTTATAAAAGATGACGATCATTAATGTCCAGAGATACACGTGTGCATCATTCTAATCACTGTCTGAAACATGTAGATCCCATGCCATTGAAAAAGCATCCAGCAAGAGCTTTCTAACTGTGTACAAAAAAATAAGAAATGGAGTGAAAACATGGGGGAATCAAAAACTGTCAAACTGCTTTTATGTATCTCATTGTTTCGAAAAATCACACACAACTGTAGATTATTGATTATCTATGAGAGTTCTCAAAAAATAATTTATTCAAACTAAGTGTTAATTTACAATTTTTTCCGATACATTATCCACTGACAAATCATAAGTCATTTTTATTCACCGATGAATCTATCATATTTATTTCCCAGACAATTTAAAATTATTGGTTGTGCCCAAACATTGTTTATGATTTCACAATTCCTTATGTTGCATCCAAATATGTAGGTTGGAACTTAAATAGTGGCAACACTGCTGTGGAGACACTATGCAGTGGAATCTACTATTGTCACTGATAGCACACGTTGTTGACATACATACCTTACCCCCAAGCAAATAGACTCGCCCATCCCATGTCACCAGTGTGTACACAATCGAGGGAAATGCAGTCACTTGGGAGCAAGCGGTCTAATGTAATGGTGTCACTATGTTTTCAAAACAGGAACAACAGAGTTGGATCAAGATGGAATGTGCCAGAGGTTGTACAGTACGACAGTGTCATCAAGGTCTTCAAGAGGCATGCGGGGAATCGGCATTGCCGTACAGAACGGTGGCACATTGGGTAAAAACCTTCAATGAAGGTCAGCAAACTGTGGCTGATATGCATTGGCAGGTCATCCTAGCATCTCTGAAGAAGTAGTGCATGCTGTTGCCGTGTTTGTGGACAGTGATCGACGCAATACAATTTGTGAGCTCACGCATGAAACCAGATTAGCACATACGACTGTGCTTTGCATCCTGAATGAATGCCTGGGGATGCGAAAAATTGCATCGAGATGGGTTCCACATGAGTTGACGGAAATGCAGATATGGATGCGTTATGAAATTGCTCAGATGCACTTGGAGTGTTATGAGTGCGAAGGAGAGGCTTTCTTATGCTATATCACAACACTGGATGAGACATGGACCACATCGTATGAGCCAAAACTGAAATGCTAATCCAACAAATGGCGTCATTATGGGTCACCGCAAAAGTCGAAAGTGCGTCAGAGCCCCAGTATGGTGAAAGTTATGGTGGTTCTCGTGTACGACTGTGATGGTGTTATCCTAAGGCTTTATGTTCCTCCATGGCAGACCATCAGTGCACAGTGTTACTGTTTGTTTTTGGAGCATTACCTATGACCAGCTTTGCGAATGAAGTGGCGACATTTTCTGCGCAACCCACCCATCATTTTGCATGACAATGTGCGGGCGCATACAGCGCAAGCTGTGGCTGCTCTGTTCGATGGTTGGGACTGGGAAGTACTGTACCATCCACCACACTCCCCAGATTTAAGTCCTTGTGACTTTGGATTGATTCTGAAGATCAGGGAACCACTTCGTGGCACTCGCTTCAGAACTGTTCCAGAGATTCAACAGGCAGTAGACCACTCTGTTCGCACCTTCAACAGAACAGGCTCTGCTAATACTATACTACACCTTCCATATCTCTGGCAATGGGTTCTACACAACGCTGGTGACATTTCAAAGGACAGTAACAGGTGCAAGCAAGTAACTCTTTTGTATTGGTTGTGAATAAATAGTTGCCACTATTTAAGTTCCAACCCTCATATATATGTCATATAACACACACACTTTACAGGGGTTCAAGCCACAGCTAAACAGCTCAGTGGTTCGACACACAACAGACCTTTTTGCACGCCCTGAGCAATTGAGAGATAGCATGTAGGCTTCCGATAAAGTAAATTGTTTACTTGAAAGAGGGAGATCAGGTCTTTCAGGTAACCTATGTCCATTTGTGAATAAACAGTTATTAACTCACAACATTTTTAAGAGCACATATCATATGAATGCAGTCAATTGCTGATTTCTCTTACAAGAAAAGGTTTCATGTAAAACTAAATCGACCATTGGTATCAGCATAGCTTAAATAAAATACTGGTAATGAAGTACTTCCCAAACAAGAATTTCAGTATCTAATTGTAGTAGATTTACTATCAGTGTAATAGAAAAAGGAAAAAAAATAGTTGTCTCAGGAGCAGTATTATAGAAACAGAATTATGCCACTTTTCTGCATTTCAGCCTCTTTCTTTCTTGCCTGTTACTCTTCTGTTGTATCTATTGTTATGTTCTGGAACCATACCCTAGAGGCTCTATTCTTCTTCTGCACTGTGTCGTCTGTTTCTAACTGACCAAAGTGGTAGAGTGGATAGCACACTGGACTCGCATTTGGGAGGACAACAGTTCAAATCCACATTCAGCCATCCTGATTCAGGATTTCCTTTGTTTCCCTAAATTTCTCCAGGCAAATGATGGGGTTGTTGCTTTGAAAGTACAGAGCCAATTTTCTTACTTGTCCTTGAAGCATTCCAGGCCTGTGCTCTGTCTCTAATGATCTTGAGTCGATGGAGCATTAAAACCTAATTTTCCTTCTGTCTTCAGTTTCTTCATTCCAGCATAGTGTTTCCCTCCATCTCTTTTTGTTGCTTGTCATCCCCCATACTACTTCTGTCACACTTACTGATGTCCTCTTAAATCTACCTCATTCCTCTTCCACTATTTTTGGTCCATCCACTCTGAGATTTTTGTTCACCATTCTGAGGTACTCTATCCTGCTCACTTATTCATTCACGTTCCATACTTTTATGGGCCTATCCTGGTTTTCTGTCTTTTTTGTATTCTTAGCCTCTCTCAGGTTCATTATTAGCAATGGTCATTATCCAAGGACTCTGATAATTTTACATTGATATCTGTGAGGTTCCTATTTATTCCTCAGTTGTAGAGGGTATAGTCAACTACCAACTTCCCACTCAAGTCATTACCATATTAAGTGGCTCTCTTTTTTTCTTGAACAAGGCGTTCTTGACCACAAACCATTCCTTTGGGAGAAATTCAACAGTCTTTCACTTTTCTCATTTCAACTGCCCTCAACCCTCTGGCCCAAGCACATTTTCATACCTTTGTCTTTCTTTTCTAATTATGTATTTAAATTCCCCAATACTAACACATTCTTTCTTCCTATCTCTTTCTGCATTCCCTCTTCAAGGTCGTGTTTTTCTGGAGAAGTGCAGCCTACCTGTGGGAATACACTTGTAACACTTCCAAGGTCTTTCCCTTAATGACAGTTTTATCTTCAGCATCATATCACTTATTCTCTCCACTTTTATTTTTAACCCATCTCTAATTACTACTTCTACTCCATTTGTCCTTTCATCATCATTCCAACTCTAGTATAATGGATAGACCTTTATTGATTCTCTCCATTCTTCTCCTTTCCATCTTGTTTCTACTGACACCAACAAATTCAAATTCCTTCTTTCCATCGTCCACTATCTCCTCCACCTTCCCAATCAAGGACCGAATATCATTGCTCCAAATCCATCTCTACAGCTGAGTTGTCATTTATCATATATATCCTTTCTGAGGCTTGTCCCATTCTTGAAAGCAGAGGTATCATCTAGTACTGGCTTACTGAGCCCTTCATAGCTTCTCCAGAGCCCCACCCCATTGGCTGTCACTTTTCAGGGATCCTGTATGACATTCATAGCTACTGTAGATATCTTGGGACACATACATTCCCCACTGTACTTCACCCCTACTGGCAGTCCCCTATTTTGTGCTATTGCCAGTCTCCTACTATATGGACAAGGAGTTCGGATTGTGGGAGACAGTGTTACACTGGTGCATTTCTTTATTTTTATATAATAGTGTACATTTCTGTTTATGAAACTAACTGTTTCTAGTGCACAAACAAGTTTTCATATTGAAGCAGAGAGATACCTTCACTATTTTGATAACAGTCTAACAAAATGGTAGTTGTTGAAGATGTACAAATCATGAGTTCTACATATAATGAACTAAAATGAGTATATAAGTGTTCTTTGTGTGAGAAATACATCTACATCTACATCTACATCTATACTCCGTGAGCCACCTTACGGTGTGTGGCGGAGGGTACTTATTGTACCACTATCTGATCCCCCCTTCCCTGTTCCATTCACGAATTGTGCGTGGGAAGAACGACTGCTTGTAAGTCTCCGTATTTGCTCTAATTTCTCGGATCTTTTCGTTGTGATCATTACGCGAGATATATGTGGGCGGTAGTAATATGTTGCCCATCTCTTCCCGGAATGTGCTCTCTCGTAATTTCGATAATAAACCTCTCCGTATTGCGTAACGCCTTTCTTGAAGTGTCCGCCACTGGAGCTTGTTCAGCATCTCCGTAACGCTCTCGCGCTGACTAAATGTCCCCATGACGAATCGCGCTGCTTTTCGCTGGGTCATGTCTATCTCTTCTATTAATCCAACCTGGTAAGGGTCCCATACTGATGAGCAATACTCAAGAATCGGACGAACAAGCGTTTTGTAAGCTACTTCTTTCGTCGATGAGTCACATTTTCTTAGAATTCTTCCTATGAATCTCAACCTGGCGCCTGCTTTTCCCACTATTTGTTTTATGTGATCATTCCACTTCAGATCGCTCCGGATAGTAACTCCTAAGTATTTTACGGTCGTTACCGCTTCCAATGATTTACCACCTATGGCATAATCGTACTGGAATGGATTTCTGCCCCTATGTATGCGCATTATATTACATTTATCTACGTTTAGGGAAAGCTGCCAGCTGTCGCACCATGCATTAATCCTCTGCAGGTCCTCCTGGAGTACGTACGAGTCTTCTGATGTTGCTACTTCCTTGTAGACAACCGTGTCATCTGCAAATAGCCTCACGGAGCTACCGATGTTGTCAACTAAGTCATTTATGTATATTGTAAACAATAAAGGTCCTATCACGCTTCCCTGCGGTACTCCCGAAATTACCTCTACATCTGCAGATTTTGAACCGTTAAGAATGACATGTTGTGTTCTTTCTTCTAGGAAATCCTGAATCCAATCACAAACCTGGTCCGATATTCCGTAAGCTCGTATTTTTTTCACTAAACGTAAGTGCGGAACCGTATCAAATGCCTTCCTGAAGTCCAGGAATACGGCATCAATCTGCTCGCCAGTGTCTACGGCACTGTGAATTTCTTGGGCAAATAGGGCGAGGTGAGTTTCACATGATCTCTGTTTGCGGAATCCATGTTGGTTATGATGAAGGAGATTTGTATTATCTAAGAACGTCATAATACGAGAACACAAAACATGTTCCATTATTCTACAACAGATTGACGTAAGCGAAATAGGCCTATAATTATTCGCATCTGATTTATGACCCTTCTTGAAAATGGGAACGACCTGCGCTTTCTTCCAGTCGCTAGGTACTTTACGTTCTTCCAGCGATCTACGATAAATTGCTGATAGAAAGGGGGCAAGTTCTTTAGCGTAATCACTGTAGAATCTTAAGGGTATCTCGTCTGGTCCGGATGCTTTTCCGCTACTAAGTGATAGCAGTTGTTTTTCAATTCCGATATCGTTTATTTCAATATTTTCCATTTTGGCGTCCGTGCGACGGCTGAAGTCAGGGACCGTGTTACGATTTTCCGCAGTGAAACAGTTTCGGAACACTGAATTCAGTATTTCTGCCTTTCTTCGGTCATCCTCTGTTTCGGTGCCACCGTGGTCAACGAGTGACTGAATAGGGGATTTAGATCCGCTTACTGATTTTACATATGACCAAAACTTTTTAGGGTTCTTGTTTAGATTGTTTGCCAATGTTTTATGTTCGAATTCGTTGAATGCTTCTCTCATTGCTCTCTTTACGCTCTTTTTCGCTTCGTTCAGCTTTTCCTTATCAGCTATGATTCGACTACTCTTAAACCTATGATGAAGCTTTCTTTGTTTCCGTAGTACCTTTCGTACATGATTGTTATACCATGGTGGATCTTTCCCCTCGCTTTGGACCTTAGTCGGTACGAACTTATCTAAGGCGTACTGGACGATGTTTCTGAATTTTTTCCATTTTTGTTCCACATCCTCTTCCTCAGAAATGAACGTTTGATGGTGGTCACTCAGATATTCTGCGATTTGTGCCCTATCACTCTTGTTAAGCAAATATATTTTCCTTCCTTTCTTGGCATTTCTTATTACACTTGTAGTCATTGATGCAACCACTGACTTATGATCACTGATACCCTCTTCTACATTCATGGAGTCGAAAAGTTCCGGTCTATTTGTTGCTATGAGGTCTAAAACGTTAGCTTCACGAGTTGGTTCTCTAACTATCTGCTCGAAGTAATTCTCGGACAAGGCAGTCAGGATAATGTTACAAGAGTCTCTGTCCCTGGCTCCAGTTCTGATTGTGTGACTATCCCATTCTATACCTAGTAGATTGAAGTCTCCCCCTACTACAATAGTATGATCACGAAACTTCTTCACGACATTCTGCAGGTTCTCTCTGAGGCGCTCAACTACTACGGTTGCTGATGCAGGTGGTCTATAGAAGCATCCGACTATCATATCTGACCCACCTTTGATACTTAACTTAACCCAGATTATTTCACATTCGCATTCGCTAATAACTTCACTGGATATTATTGAATTCTTTACTGCTATAAATACTCCTCCACCATTGGCGTTTATCCTATCCTTGCGGTATATATTCCATTCTGTGTCTAGAATTTCGTTACTGTTCACTTCCGGTTTTAACCAACTTTCCGTTCCTAATACTATATGCGCACTATTTCCTTCAATAAGAGATACTAATTCAGGAACCTTGCCCTGGATACTCCTGCAGTTTACCAATATTACGTTAACTTTTCCTGTTTTTGGTCTCTGAGGACGGACGTTCTTTATCAACGATGATAATGTCCTCTCTGGTAAGCCGTCAGGTATTTTATCGTTTCGCCCAAGGGGGGGTCCGTCTAACCTAAAAAAAACCCGTGTGCACGCCACACGTACTCTGCTACCCTAGTAGCTGCTTCCGGTGTGTAGTGCACGCCTGATACAATGAAGGGTATGATAATATGTGTGTGCCATGTCATATTTTAACAAAAAACACCAGAAGAAAAGTGCAAGTAGACATGTAAGTGTAGCAATTACTAGTGTCAATGATTAGCTAGCACACTTTGGATCTTTGTCTCAGAAAACAACAACATGACAAATGCCTACATTCTATTATTTCACTGTCCAACTTTATGATCAGTGATGAAGCCTGCCTAGCATTGGTTACTTCATATTTTCATTGTGTTGGGTATCATAAAAGTGTTTTTCCAACTAATTGAAATATATTATTATTTCCTGTAATGACATTGCAAAACGAATTAATAGTGTTTATTCAAACAAAGTGATATATCATTCCCACATAGCAAGAACAGAAATTTGCCCATGTTGGATATCTGTGTAAAGCCCACTGACTGTATGATATACAATCCTACAGTGCAGAATTCTGTGAAGACTACTGGACATTTTGAATTATATCAATTCATATATGCCTATGTCACAACATAGGTGTAACTGAACCAATGCACTTCCCAACACAATTGATTTGCTTCTCTTTTGATACAGAAAGATTTTCCTAATTGATGACTGAATAGCCCTGATAGCTCTAACCCTTTCCTTCTTGCCTGATGTCACCTTGTGGTTGAATGTTGTTAAATGTTTTCTTGCTTGTATAAGTTATTTAAATTCTTCTTTGACTAATTTGGAATTGCCAGACAAATAACAACTGCCACTGCATAGAATGTATTTTTTAATGGTTAGTAGTTAGTTTACGAGGATATATTATATACAACTAAGTTAAATTGTTTAATTTTATTTTCAGGTTGGTTTCAAACCTGCAGGCGGCATACGCACAGCTAAAGATGCACTGAATTACCTTATACTAATGAAAGAAGAGCTAGGAACAAAATGGATGTCCCCAAGACTATTCCGCATAGGAGCATCAGGGTTGTTGTCAGATATTGAAAAACATTTGTATCTCCATACCACTGGTAAATTTGCCAACACACAGGATTTTTTGATGGGCTGAGGGGGAAAATAGGATGACAAGATGGTGGAAGGACGACACACACACACACATATATATATATATATATATATATATATATATATATATATATATATTTTTTATGACCTTAATAAGTGGTCATTTCTCTGTGTAGTTTCCCTATTCCATGTATTTAATGTTTTTATATACAAACAATGATTAAATGTGCTTGCCTTTTGCTTGGCTGTTACTATATACTTGCAGATACACCCAGTCATTAATTAATTCAAGGGAAGTCATCTGCAGTCTATGTTCTCTATCCCAGATGGAATAATGTTTATTCTCTCAGTGACACCATGCCTGTCTTTCTGCAGTTGTCATATTCCCAGAAATGTATGTGACATTTATAACCTCTGTCACTTTTGCTTGTAGAATAAATACAATTACCTACATTAATTTCTGCACTGTGAGTGTTTTCCTCAGTTTCAGTGAAGGGTTTCTTTGTTTTCATGTGAACTTATTTGGGATGACTGTGACTGCCTATGCATACGAACATTCATACAATAACTTTTAACAATTTGTTGCCAGAGGTGGTTGCTACATCCAAGAAAACTATTGATATAAGAAAGTTTTATATTTATTCATTGTTCTTGGAACATGCATTGTTGTATTATGGATTGAAATTTACTGTGTCAAAAGAAAAATTTATTTGAGAAAACTAGAAAATTATTAGATAGGTTTGCTGGGTGGCATTGACTTTCAGGAGGCATACTTTCATTATTCCCAATACACAAATAAAAGTACACTATCTTGGCTTATGGCACAAGCAGTTCCTTTCTGGAGGAAGAGAAGCGGATAGGTTGAGGGAAGATTAAGAAAAAGGTCAGGTCACTCAAACCTCACGATGACTGCAGTGCTTGGCTCTGGGTGACCCACTGTCTGTTTTTAATCTTCTGTCAACCTATACTACTCTCTTGTCCGAGGAAGGAACTACCACCACCAAAAGCCAAGATGTGAACTTTAATGTGTGTCTATTGGTAGTAATGAAAATTCATCTCCTTAAGTTAAGTATTGACAGCTATTCCGTCTCATAATTAAAGAATGAAATTTATGTAAGACAAAACTAATGTAAGTGAAATTTTGTTTGGATACCTGTTAACTGTATGTTGTGCTATTAAATTACATAATTTCTTTAGTAAGTCTAATACAGCCAGCATTACTCTTTCATTTTAATTTTGTCCAAATGTTACAGGTGTTAAACATAATTACTGATGCCGCTTTATGAAATATTAAGCAAAAATTTTGCCACATGAAAAACAATATGTTGGTACTGAACTTGCACTGGTGGTAATAAAATAACTATCATACAAGCTTAGGAATTCTGTGGCAGTGAAGTTAGTCACTGAAATGAACAAAGGAGCAGTGCTCTGATTCTTTACAACAGTTGGTACAATAACAGCTTTTCATTTAATAGCCGAAATTTATCTTTTATGGCACTGCCACAAAACAGCATTGACATCAGACAGCATCTGTATCCTTCGTGTACTCACTTTGTATCTCTACCATTGCCTCTGCTCTCTTGTACACCATAATACAGAGACACAATAAAGTTACACTCACAGTTAATGTATTTAGAATACATAGCTTCATGTTTCTAGAGTGAAATTTTCACTCTACAGTGGAGTGTGCACTGATATGAAACTTCCTGGCAGATAAAAACTGAGTGCCTGCCGGACTGAGACTCAAACTCGGGACCTTTGCCTTTCGCGGGCAAGTGCTCAGTTAGTAGAGCACTTGCCCACGAAAGGCAAAGGTCCCGAGTTCGAGCCTCAGTCCGGCACTCAGTTTTAATCTGCCAGGAAGTTTCATAGCTTCACATTTTACATAAATCCTCACAGATAATATTTTTGATTTGTGGCTAAACATTTCGATGGGTGTGATTGGAAAGGGGGAGGGGATGGACACAGGCTTTTAAGAAACAAAAATCTGTTAACATGTGACAATAGTTACTGCCAGGTTATTATTACATACATTTCAGTAAGTTCTGATTGTTTATTTACAAGATGATCAGAAGATGTATCAAGTCCAGTAAAACTGTTTCCCACTAGTAAGCAAAGTGAAATGTTAAAAAGGCTTAGTTTATTAATATAAATGCCAGTGCTCTAAATTTTCTCAGTAGTGTTTCTCAACAAGAATGTCGTCTTCTCTCCAGAGATTCCCATTTTAATTCACAGAGCATTCCTGTAATACTCACAGGTTGATAATGGACATACGGGTTATAAATCTAGCAGCACACCTCTAGATTGCTTCAGTGTCTGCTTTAATCTGACCTGGTGAGGATTCCAACTATTCAAGCAGTACTCTGGACAGGGTTGCACAAGTGTTCTGTGCATGGTCTCCTAAATAGAAGAGCTAATGTTTCCTAGAATTCTCCCAATAAACTAAAGTTGTACATTTGTCCTCCTTATAATTGATATTATGTGCATGTTCTATTTCATTCATTTTGCAATGATGTGCATACATATTTAATTGATGTTATTGTGTCAAACAGCTCACCACTAATATTGTATTCTACTATTACAGGGTTGTTTCTCCCACACATCTTCATTTTCTACATCTAGCTCAAGCTTTCATTCATGACACCAAATATAAATTGTGTAAGTCGTCCTATATCCTCCTCTAGTCATTCAACAACACCAGTTTCCCCCCACACTACAGCATAATCATCCAACAGTTGCAGATTGCTCCTCACCCTATCTGTCAGATTCTAGAGAACAAGAACAATCCTATCACAATTCCTAGGGGCACTCCTGATGATACCTTTGTCTCTGATGAACACTTGCCCTCCAGGACAATGTACTGGGTTCTATTATTGATAAAGTTGTTGAGCCACTCACATATCTGAGAACCTGTTCTGCGTATTTTGGACTTTCATTACCAGTCTACAGTGGGGTGCAATGATAAATGCATTGTGGAAATACAGGAATATAGGATCTGCCTGTTGCCATTCAGCCATGGTTGGCAGATCATCATACAATAAATGTGCAACCTGAATGCTGCTTGAGTGATGCTTCGTAAATCCAAGCTGATTTGTGGACAGAAGCTATTCTGTCTCAAGGAGATGTAATGTATTTGAACTTAGAATATGCTCAAGAACGCTGCAGCTAACCGACATTAATGATATAGTTAAGCAATATTGTGGGTCTATTCTTGTTTACAGGAGTCAGTTGCACTTTCTTCCAGTCATTTGGGATTCTGCACTGGTTGAGAGATTTGTGATAAAGGCAAGCTATTTGATGAGTCTATGCTCTGTAAAACTGAATTGTGATTCTATCCAGACCTGGTGGCTCATTTCAACTCATTCAGTTACTTTTCAATGTCAGCATGATGGTATTTCAACCAAAGTACTAAAGTCTTTTACTGCTCGGGAATCTTACACTATTCAAATACATATGCTGCCTAATGACATTTATGTCTAGGCACTCAGTCAGGAACCGCGCGACTGCTACGGTCGCAGGTTCGAATCCTGCCTCGGGCATGGATGTGTGTGATGTCCTCAGGTTAGTTAGGTTTAAGTAGTTCTAAGTTCTAGGGGACTTACGACCACAGATGTTGAGTCCCATAGTGCTCTGAGCCATTTGAACCATTTTTGACATTTATGGTTGATAAAAAAAGTGAATTTAGAAAGTGCTGTACAATTCACAACTACCGAACTACCAGGGTAATCCCAAAAGTAAGGTCTCCTGTTTTTATAAGTACATAGACCTGTTTATTTCTACAATTGTTTACATCAGTTTACAGCTTGAACATTTAGCTATTTTGCTACATAATCACCATTTCTGTCGATGCATTTTTGTAGACGCTATGGCAGTTTTTGTATGCCCATGTCATACCAGCTCGGCGCCTTGCTGTTCAGAAAGTTATGAACCTCTTCTTTCACCTCATCATTGGAGCTGAATTGCTGGGACCACAATTAATGCTGACAGATACTGTGAGACTCTGAAAAACCCAAACGGGTAATTCAGAACCAGAGAAGAGGAATGTTGAGTAAGGAGGGCGTACACATTGTGATGTTACAAAATAAAAGTGATGTTATTCAATGGAAAGTTGGAAATTGAGATTTAGCTTACTGTTTTATCAATCACAATTGGCGTAAGAATCATGGATTGACCATTGTCATAAAATATTGCATTATGAGATGTGAATAGTTTTTACTTGCAGTTTTGCGTGGCTTGAGGCAGTCACAACTAGCGTGCTATTGATTACGAAATTGCGTCTTTCTAATTACTTCATGATCATAGATACAATCATACCCGGTTGTGAAGTTATTGTTATGACAAAACAATTTCCTAAGGGACCAGAAAGTTCTTAAGGGCGCAAAAACAACTGTAACATCACACAAAAGGGAAATTCAATATTAAAGCTGATGCAAGAAGACGATAAAACAGTTTTCTTTTTATCAATGTAACACGCACATTGGACTGCTGATCTTGGTGTCTGTAATATTAGCAAAATGCATAATTAAAATGAAAATAATACTGAGGAGATAATAGGAATGAGCACTGCTAAATGATTCAGTATTCCCAGAACAAATATTTATTATAACTAAAACATATATTGTACCTTAAGCTTAGTACTACAATGACGGTAGATTTTTATGTCCGTATCATGTCCATTGAGCGCTTTTTTATATAGCCATTGTCTTCTTTGAGTCGCTCGTGCGTCGTCACGGTAAGTTATAACAGTTCTTCACACTTCACTCAAACTTAGACATAACACGTTTTTATACATTTAGTAAAAATTAGATCAGACTGCCACAAATCTGCATCCGTCTTACTTGAGAGAAACAGTACAAGTCTTTAGCGCTCAAGGCTTCATTTGTTCTCCAGCGAACAAAATAGTGAAGGATCGTATATCTATCTGTATTTTTCTGTTTTTATTGCCGCCCAAAGACGACGAATTACATCATTAGAAAATTCCACCATCGCTATCCGACGCCTTATTATACATTAATCATTATTTATAAACAAGTATTTGCCTTCTGGCTGAAAGTATTAACTACTCATATTTGCTGTTTCAATGAAGTCAAAAATAGCGAATATCACATTGCCTCCCATGAGGAGAGGGGGAATGCCGAAGGATTACCTCGATCCTCATGAGATATTCGTGATTTTTGGTGTGACATTTACATAATGTTACTGGCGTACTATGTACATAAATTGAAATTACATTTTTAAACATATATCAGATATTTATCATTTTTCAAAATAAAGTTTTTCATTCTTTGTTCATCAGTCACTTCATTCCATAATACCAAGATTAACATTTATGTGCATATTTAAGTTTGGTCCATATTTGCTTATAACAATAAGTGAACGTTCATTTCGCACTTCAGGGGATAGAATTCAGAAATTACTTTCTCTTGAGCTTAACAACTAATATATGAGTACAGTGAGTGCTTATTTTCACTAAACTAGAGTGGACAATGTGCGAGCATCTGTTGACTCATTGTGGTTCAATTACAGTTTAATAACGTAGCACTACACTTTGTGATGCTTTCACTTTCTGTGCTAGCTGTCTACGGCGTTCATCATGCAGTACATCTGTCCTTTCCACTGTGGTGCCAGGAATTCAAGTGGCTTCCTGGGTTTTTATTTACAATATGAAACAGAAGAAGTGGAAAATTATTAGTATAACTTACAACCTATTGGATACATTTGTTAAGGATCGGGACTGGTCTGGAGTTCAGGGTCTGCCTATAGTGCACATTCATCCTCTTTGTCCATCAAGAGACAGGATTATAATTCATTTTAGCAGTGTTCAGGAGTGCCGGTATTAATGGCTGTAAGGCCTGAGTAATCTAACAATCTACTTCTCACGCATCTTAACTTCAACTCAAGAAAATTGCTTAATTTACGTATGAAAATGTAGTCACACAAGTGTACAAATATCTTTCCTCCAGTATGTACGATGGAAGTCATGGCGGTTAGCAGTTTAAAGTTTGGATTGTTTCGTCACCCACACGTCAGCCACTCACAGCAGCTGCACAGTGTTGCATGAGCTCCAATACTCAGTATCCATTCGTGCTCAGGCTGTAACAGAGCTGCTGGTCGTCGATTGCCCCCCCCCCCCCCCCTTTTTTTTTTTTTTTTTTTTTGAACTTCGTATCACACGAGTGCATCGATACAAACACCTCGCGCGCGTTTTCCATCGGAGGAGCCGGACACTGAAGCTGCCTCCATACTTCTCTGTCAATTGCCTCCCATGAGGCTCACAGGTAAGTGACGACGAATGTTTTAGCTGTCGCTGCACTTACAACAACACTGAACTTTGCGTTGCACCTGTTGTCGTAGCCTTGACTTCTTTTTACACTTGCAGTACAACACTACCACTAATATACAGTGAACAGTTATTTTTATTATGCACGTCGCACTTTAGTGTGCATCTTCACACAGCATTCGTGCATAGTTCCTTCGCCGATAGAGTTCATTTACAAAACAATCAATTTTGCAGGTTTCCTCCATTGGTACAGAAAGACTTATATTCTACTATTTACAAAAGATCACTTACGAGCTAATATTTACAATTAATGGTCACTCCTTTTGTTAAGTCCAGTGAACAACTGCTTTATGAATGGACTCTTTATATCTCAAGGTTTACTTTCACTAGTGAACCTAAAAATATTCTTTCAAACTTTCTTTTAAGGGCTCATCTCCTCATTATGAAAACTACAGGTTTCGCAACACTCGTTGCATTTATTCTTTAGTGCACCCAAGATCATTTTCTACTGCCATGCAGCATATCTACTACTTAACGAGTACGCATTTAACGCTGAATCCTTTTTTTTTTTTTTTTTTTTTTTTTTGTGCGTTCCTTTGTGCTTGCCAATTTTTTTTTATATTTGAGGGCAGACTGGATAACAATAGGCCTCCCTCAGCAATCGTTCTCTGTTTAAAAAAAAAGTAGGGTAACGCGTGTCTACTATTTTTCGCATGAATGGAATTACCGACAGTTCACTGGGTTTACGCAACCGGTCCATAACAAACATTACCAAAGCTAGCGAAGTTCATCATGCTACGTGTCTCATTTCTCATAAGCACTGCTTTGCCTCGAAGCACACGTGCCTTTTACAAGTCGACCCTCGGTCTGGGTTAATGAACCAGGATCAAAAGGAACGGGCACAAGGAAAATGGATTTCATAAGAGGAGTGTCTTAGGAGACATTTTTGCAATAAAATCTGCATGTAAATAAAATTATCATAATAAACATAGGCACATATATAAATTTCAACCACTTTCATTACAGCATGCTTTGCTACTTCTACGTCTTACTCTGGTTATAGTCAGTATTAAGTTCAAATATCACTGCATTGCTTGCTCTTTAGATTAGCCTTCAATTAGGGTATTGAATGGTCGCTAGATTACACTGCAAATCTTCTGAAGATCTTTACTTGGACTTATTTATGATACAGGGGGGCTTTCTGTGTGGTTATTTAGTACCTTGATTCTATTGAAATGAATTCGTCAGCTAACATTCCTCATATACTCTTTACATTGGGCTCAGATCACAGGGAAATAGCCTACTTTCATAGCAATTAATGGCCTCGTGGAGTACTTACGCTACATTATTGATGGTTCATGGTTTGCCTCTATTGGTACTGTATTTCACCATTTCACCTAACTTAGTTTACTACAGCTTATTTTCTCCTTGCGTGAACACATGTGGGTTGCCACTTGTTTTTCCATTTAACAGCACGCTTTAACTGAACTTTAAGCTATTTCTTCTACGCCTGTCCACTGTCTGGACTGTTTGAACATGTACCTTTTTTTTAAGCAGGTAATTTGGGCTTTTACAACAGAACTTCAAGTACTTACATTACTAAAAATAAATCTATAAATCTTCTTGTACCTTGAGAGAAGTGCTTATTTACGCATCCTCCTCCATTTGTCACCTTTACATATTTATATAGATCCTGGAAATCACCTCGCAAGCACATTTTTTTTTATACTAACTTAAAGCTAAATTGAAATTCTTGGTGCAACCTCAAATTCCTGCTACAGCTTGTTGAAGAAATATCAGTTCAATGCCCATCACTATAAACAATTTTTCCATACTTAACATTTAATACTTAAAGTTTACATGTAGTAGCCGTTACCATGTAGTCAGTGCGCTGTTCAACACAATACTTATCATTAACAGTTCACCCAACGAAATTTCCAGTACGCAAGAGGCAAGAAACCAAAAAAGATTCTATCTGCAGTTGAGGCTGTGTCTGTAAACTAACTCTCTGTTTCAATGGACCAATCGCTCCCGATATGGAGCAGCCCTGAATCGGCAATGATAAAACTTTTGAAACAGAAGACACCTGTCTGAAGAGACATGATGACATCACATTGATGTTTGCTCCTGTATCAACAATGGCTGTGACAGGAATGTTGGCAATAGAATCTTAATCGAAGCCTGGACCTGTTCATCATAAATGTCATTAATGTCTTGAGCTTCTTTGTCACGTGCAAGGTCATCTCGTGAGTCAGTCTCATGGTCGTACCGTATCGCATTAACATACTCAGAATAGAGTATTTGTTAGTACCGCCACTGGAACCGGAAGCGACCTCTAGGAGGCTGAAAGGCGCTGCCTCTAATTTTCCGGAGGATGTTTAGTCTGTTTGTCATTCATGGCCTTAAGTGTTTGTTCCGTTTCATATTGGTGCTGGTTATGTGGTACAAATGCCGGTGTAAAGGGGTAAAATCCACTGAGTGCATTCACTTGTGAATAGAATACTTGAGACGGCTGCTGTCGCCCGATCTTTTGGTTGCCGGCAAAACCATTTCCTTGTGAAGGAAAGTTCGCATTTGGTGCCGTTTGAAAATTGTTCCGCGGTCCTCTATCCTGTGAAAAGTTGTTCTGATGTTGTGCTGGGTGAGGCCGCCTTGCCCATGTCACTTGCTATTTTTCGACCTATAACTTTGATTGTACACTGGCCCATTTGAAAAATTACCAATCGTTTGTGGAGAATTTCCATACTGCTCAGGCGCAGAATTAAAGGGTGGGTTTCCGTACTGATGTTGTACCTGGTGGTTGTAAATTGGGTGGTATCTCTGCTGATTACTGTAATTGGTTTTCTGCTTCCATTTAAAGTTATTGCCATCATAACGGCGTCATAACGGCTGGCTGGCAGGTTGGTACCCGCGATCACAGTAGTGCACTCTCTCCTTCAGCACATTGATGTCTGCGTGCGATGCATTCTGCTGGCTGCCAGGGAAGAATTTGCCGCTGCCAACCTTGGAGCGCACATCCTCGCTAATTAAATCTAAGGAATCCAGCACAGAAAGGAATACATCCATGTCTTCTTCGGACACAGGGAGTTTGCTTTTGAGAATCATAATTACGTCCTTGGAAGAAATCGGAGAATCCCAGAATTTAATTTTTGCTAGATACTTCTCGAAGTATCGCCGGAGACTTCCATGCTTCTCATTGAAAATTTCCGCACCATACACCTCCTTCCTTAATCTTTGCTGTACCCCATTACTCCAAAATTTTGCCAAGAACATTTTCTCAAACTCTTCATAATTCCTACACGTGTCTACCATTTCCGTTCCCCATAATGCTGCATCACCAGAAATAAAGCCAGTGACACGATGGGTTGTATTTCTTGCTTCTGCGGATGAAAAACAGGAAAAGTGCGATGCTTAATCACACTTTCCTCTTGCATTAAACTTACAATTGTGGGCGGATCATTTATTTTCCCTACTCAGGACTCAACAGGGCTGTTGTTTTGCATGTAATCAGGCGGTGAACGATAAGGAGTTGACTGACATTCGTCACCGTCTAAAGAGTTGTTCCCTATAGTTTGCGTATGCGTGTGCGGATTTTCTACCCAGTTTCTCAGCATTCTGACTTCGTCCACTACTTGCTGCTCCCACTCGGGAAGATCCCGTGTAAGTGTCCTCCGAATTTGTCCCAATTCAGAAACCACTGTGTCTCCCGACTTACCAGGAGCAGCTAAGATTTCATAAGTTACATCCTTGACAGTCTCCCTAAGCTCCTCCCTGACCTTCTTTTCGATAAAAATATCTTTACCCTTTATCCATCCACCGTAGTGTTCCGACAATGCCTCCGCGTGTGCTTTCATGGTGCTCTTAACCTGTTCTTCAATATTGATTGAGTCTATCTGCCTCGATAGATCCTCCACTACACCTTCAATGTCAGATACTACATTTATAACTGAGTTTATTTCTTTGGTAGCTGCCTGAATTTTTGTGTTTAATGTTCCAGATACTTCAGCTATTTCACTTTTCACCTGTTTCTGCATTTTCTGAATTTGATCACTGATCTTAGTTTGCACCTCACCCAAATGGGTATTTAATTCAGCCGTAATTTCTTTATGCAGATCTGTTTTGGTTGTGCCTAGCTGTGTTTTTAATGATTCGCTTACAGCATCTAATCGGGCGTTAACAGTCTCATTTTGTGTTTTTACTGATTCGCTTACAGCATCTAATCGGGCGTTAACAGTCTCATTTTGTGTTTTTATAGTCTCATTTACTGCGTCAAACTGTTGTTTCAGCATTTCCATTAACGCACCGAGGTCATTTGTAGCTGCAGCGGGAAGAGTTTGGACTTTAGGGTCACTTTCCACTGTTACAGACATGATTAGTTCAGTTTCCACACGGGAACCTACCGTTCGCGATCGTAAAGCGTATGGAATACTATTAACATCTTCACTCCCATCTCCTGTTGTCACCTGTCTCTGTTTACTATCTGCCATTTTCGTCAGTAAATCACGTGCTACACAAGGCTTTCGTCGTTTGTGAGTGACGTGGTGAGTCCACTAAGAGCACCGCTCTTGCGTGAGCAACAAATGAAATTCTATCTGGCGAGAAGACAAGATGGAACCTAAACGTTGCAGACAAATGAATGAAGATGCTCTTCACTGCAAATGGCACACAATATCCACCATGTTGAAAATGTAATACAGCTATTCTAACAATGGAAAAAATTTCCATTATCAGACTACAAAGTATTTTACTTTGAAAGATAAAATAAAGCAGATTTTCTATAGTGGGAAGGAGATAGAAAGGATGTAGATCGACTTGGAAAAGCAACGTTGCTACTGAAGCACTACACTGCGTATGCAAAATTCTGACTTACTTTTTGATGGCTTGGTTACCGCTATGTTGTCTCAGCAAATTCGCGTCTCTTTTCTTTTCCTTTCTCTCGATAATTAAACTGCGTTATTGACCAGCATATTTTCCGTCATTCTCAGAGAGAGATGATGTGTACATGAAACGACAGAACATTTATTAACATAAGCACATAGAAAATTTTCCAAGAATTTGAACTAATTTTTGGTCAAGTCCCTGTTCGGGCGCCAAGTGTGATGTTACAAAATAAAAGTGATGATGTTATTCAATGGAAAGTTGGAAATTGAGATTTAGCTTACTGTTTTATCAATCACAATTGGCGTAAGAATCCTGGACTGACCATTGTCGTAAAATATTGCATTATGAGATGTGAATAGTTTTTACTTGCAGTTTCGCGTGGCTTGAGGCAGTCACAACTAGCGTGCTATTGATTAAGAAATTGCGTCTTTCTAATTACTTCATGATCATAGATACAATCATACCCGGTTGTGAAGTTATTGTTATGACAAAACAATTTCCTAAGGGACCAGAAAGTTCTTAGGGGCGCAAAACCAACTGTAACATCACACAAAAGGGAAATTCAATATTAAAGCTGATGCAAGAAGACGATAAAACAGTTTTCTTTTTATCAATGTAACACGCACATTGGACTGCTGATCTTGGTGTCTGTAATATTAGCAAAATGCATAATTAAAATGAAAATAATACTGAGGAGATAATAGGAATGAGCACTGCTAAATGATTCAGTATTCCCAGAACAAATATTTATTATAACTAAAACATATATCGTACCTTAAGCTTAGTACTACAATGACGGTAGATTTTTATGTCTGTATCACGTCCATTGAGCGCTCTTTTATATAGCCATTGTCTTCTTTGAGTCGCTCGTGCATCGTCACGGTAAGTTATAACAGTTCTTTACACTTCACTCAAACTTAGACATAACACGTTTTTATACATTTAGTAAAAATTAGATCAGACTGCCACAAATCTGCGTCCGTCTTACTTGAGAGAAACAGTACAAGTCTTTAGCGCTCAAGGCTTCATTTGTTCTCCAGCGAACAAAATAGTGAAGGATCGTATATCTATCTGTATTTTTCTGTATTTATTGCCGCCCAAAGACGACGAATTACATCATTAGAAAATTCCACCATCACTATGCGACGCCTTATTATACATTAATCATTATTTATAAACAAGTATTTGCCTTCTGGCTGAAAGTATTAACTGCTCGTATTTGCTGTTTTAATGAAGTCAAAAGTAGCGAATATCACAACATTCTCCTTGACAATGCTCACCCACACATAGCTCGGCAAACCGCTGCTCTCCTGGAACATAATCAGCCACCCACCCTATAGTCCTGACTTGGCACCCAGTGACTATCACCTGTTCCCTAGGTTATAAGAACATTTGGCCAGAAAGCGATTCAGCTCCATTGACAAGGTGAAAGAAGAGGTTCATAACTTTCTGAACAGCATGGCGGCGAGCTGGTGTGACATGGGCATACAAAAACTGCCACAGCATCTACAAAAGTGCATCGACAGAAATGGTGATTATATCAAAAGATAGCTAAATGTTCAAGCTGTAAACTGATGCAAACCATTGTAGAAATAAACAGGTCTATGTACTTATAAAAAAATAGGAGACTTTACTTTTGGAATTACCCTCATAGAAATAGAAATAATTTCCATGTATAATATGCATTCCTATCTAGGGTTCAGAATTAAGTTTGATATACCACAGGTGACAACATCAGTCAAGAATGTGAAAAACCCAATATATTAAAAAACAAAGAATTTCTCATAACCCAATCTCAAAATTTATCATAATATTGGGACGTGGAATGTAAAGTACACATAACTTTAATATTTGCATTAAACAGAGCTTCACTCTGACAGTATACATTGAGAAGCCAAAACAATATGACCACATGCCGCCACAACACTGGATGCCATCCGGTGTTGTTTTGGGCATGTGAGGCAGTAACAAAAGTATGTGAGCAGAGCAACCTAGCAAAGGGCTGCAAATGGGTAAATCCATTAAGATAAGTGACTTTGACAAAGGGCACATTATTATTACACAAAGCCTGTGAACAAGTATATCCAAAATGGCGAAGCTGGTCGAGTATTCAAGTGCTACTGTTGTGAGTGTCTACGGAAAGAGGTAGGACAGTGAAACCACCACTAGGTGCTAAATGGTTAAATTGTCCAAGACTCTTCACAAAATGTAGGGTTCAGAGGCTTGTCCGTTCTGTAAAGTAGGATAGTTAGTGATCTGTGGCATCTCTGCTGAAAAAGCACAGTACTGGTACTCACAGAAGTGTTTCAGAGCATATCGTTCATTGTACGTTGTTGAACTTGGAGCTTCTCAGCAGACCATCCCAAGGTGTTCACATATTGACCCAATGACATTGTCAGTTATGATTACAGTGGACATGGGACCATCAGGATCCAACCATCGATCAATGGAAACATATTGGCTCTGGATGAATCACATTTTTGCTACACTAGGTCGCTGGTTGTCTCCACAAATGCTGTCATCAACATGAATGGTGGTTCTAAACATGCAGCATGCTGTGGATGCGGGCTGCTCTTGGTGGTATTGTGCTATGGAGACATTCTCCTGTGCTTATGTGGGACCTGTGGTAGTAATCAGACACATGCTGATAGCTACAAACCACCTGCATCCTTCATGCTTGATGTCTTCCCCAACAACGATGTCATCTTTAAGCAGTATAATTGTCCATTTCTCAGAGCCAGAACAGTGCTTCAGTGGTTTGAGGAGTATTATAGTGAACTCATGTTGATGTCTCTGTGACCAGATCTGCCTGATGTAAATCCTACAGAAGCCATCTGGATCGCTATTGGGCACCATCACTAAGCTCACAAATCAGTGGCCTGTTATTTACACAAATTACATGACCTTCACCTAGACATCTAATGCCACATACCTCCACAAACATACCAACAAACTGTCAGATCCCTGATATGCAGAATCAATGATATATTTTATTACGAAAATGGACAAACAAGCTATTAAAAAGGTGATCATAATGTTTTGGCTCATCGGTGTATAGACAACTGACACTGATCTGTGTAGAGTTTGCTTTGAAGTATTAGATACAGACAGCAACAGTAGTGTTTGTGCCCTTTCTTCAAAGTAGCTTTTTTTCATTTACGTATATAAAGTGAGTTAGAAGTAATAATTCCCATAGTTATCAGCTGTAATGCCATTTGTTGTTGCTATACTTAAAAGAAGTAGGCTGCTGTTGCTTTTTTTCTGTCAGCATGTAACTTGAAACATCTCTGAAGGCTCTCTTTCATGCTGGGACTTACAAAACACCTGGGAATTTATGCTTGTATGCATGAATGACTATGATATCACTTTAGCCCTCAAACAAATTCTCACAAGTATAATTATTATAACCTCTGACACTTCAGTTAAGAATCCTGATTACATAATTCTTGATTTATTTGTTAAAACTGCCATTTTCATCCTTCCAGTATGCACTCTATCCACTGTCAAGAATCATTCGTCAAAATGCACTGATTTTAACTACCATCAGATGTTCCTTTTTTTCCCTTCTTTTCTCAAGTCATCAGTCTTCCATCTAGTTTGATGCAGCCTGCCACGAATCCTCTCACCAATATGAATAGTCGTTTCGTTGCCACTTCCCCCAATGATTTTAGAAATGCTGATGGAATGTTATCTATCATCCCTGCCTTATTTGATATTAAGTCTTCCAGAGCTCTATTAAATTCTGATTCTAATACCGGATCCCCTCTCTCTTCTAAATCGACTCCTGTTTCTTCTTGTATTACATCAGACAAATCTTCCCTCTCAGAGGCCTCATTGTGCTATTTCCACCTATCTGCTCTCTCCTCTGCATTCAATGGCAGAATTCCTTTTAAACTCTTAACATTACCAAATTTACTTTTAAAATTTCACTGAAGGTTGTTTTTACTTTCTTATATGCTGAGTCAGTCCTTCCAACAATCATTTCTATTTTGATTTTCTTCACTTTTTCATGCAGCCTTTTCGTCTTAGCTTCCCTGCACGTCCTCTTTACATCGTTTCTCAATGACTTGTATTCCTGAATTTCCCTGAACATGTTTTTACTTCCTTCTTTCATTGATTAACTGAAGTATTTCTTCTGTTACCCATGGTTTCTGCAGTTACCTTCTTTGTACCTATGTTTCTCTTTCCAACTTCAGTGATTGCCCTTTTTAGAGATGTCCGTTCCTCCTCAACTGTACTGCCTCTTGAGCTATTTCTTATTGCAGTAGCTATAGCCTTAGAGGACTTCAAGCGTCTCTATTCATTCCTTAGTACTTCCATATCCCAATTCTTTGCATATTGATTCTTCCTGACTAGTCTATTCTTCATCACCACTACATTGTGATCTGAGTTTATATCTGCTCCTGTGTACACATTACAGTCCAGTATCTGATTTTGGAATTTGTCTGGCCATGATGTAATCTAATTGAAATCTTCCTGTATCTCCCGGTGTTTCCAAGTATAATTCCCTCTATTGTGATTCTTGAGCAGAGTATTCGCAATTACTAGCTGAAATTTATTACAGAAATAAGTTAGTTTTTCTCCTCTCTCATTCCTAGTACCAAGCCGATGTTCTGCCATAACCCTTATTTTTACTTCTTCCCGTACAACCACATTCTGGTCTCCCATGGCTATTAGATTTTCATCTCGCTTTATATAGTGCACCCTTTCCACATCCTCATATACTTTCTCTGTCTCTTCATCTTCAGCTTGTGATGTTGGCATGTTACCTGAACTATGATTGTCAGTGTTGGTTTTCTGTCGATTCTGATAAGAACAACGCTATCGCTGAACTGTTCACAGTAATGCACTCTGTGCCATACCTTGTGTTCATAATGAATCCTGCTGCTGTTGATATTACCTTAAACTCATCTGACCAGAAATCCTTGTCTTGTTTCCATTTCACTTCACTGACCCCCACTATATCTAGGTTGAGCCTTTGCATTTCCCTGTTTCAGCTTTGATCACTGACCATAATGCCTTTGATTTGTTTTCACTATTCAATATAAATCTATTATTTGCTAGTTCCTTGGCTGCCTTTACAACTTTTTTAAAAAATATTTTTGTAAGCTTTTACATTGGTAACAAAATCAGGACTTTTTTATGTTTTAGTTCCCCATGTAGCCGTCTTTTTCTTGCACTTGAGATTTTTATTCCTTCAGTAATCCACTTTACTTTACTTCCTACTTTCTTATGATGTACAGTAAGGGGGAAAGTTTCATTAAAAACATGTAGAAAGTTTTCCAAGAAAGTAGCAAAATTTTCAGAGCATGAAATATTATGATCTATAGCCCTCTCCACCTTATTTAATCTATGATATTTTCTTTGCTGAACTGGCGTTTTGTGTAGGTTTTTTTTTTTTTTTTTTTTAATTTTTTTTAGCAAGGTTCTATTGTTTTTAGTAACTCCATAAACAGAGCGCCATTATCAGAAAGTCCTAAATCTAAACAAAACATATTTGCCTCATTATAAGTGTAATTGGTTAAATATTATCTATACATGTTGCGAACATTTTGTTTACTTGAGTAAAATCAGTGAAATTTGTGTTGAAACCCGACATTTGAACCATACAAATGAATTTTGTTGAGTTATTGGCTTCACTGGCTAGATGTATGTAAGCCAGTGTTCATTCAAGCATACAATCTTCATATTTGGTATTTCTGACAAAACGATTTGCAAGTCGTTAGTTTTGTTTCTCAGCCATTTGTGTAGTTTGAACTTAACCCATTTATGTTCAAGTGCATTACAAACATAATTTTATTTTAAATATTCCTAATGGCATCTGGTTTGAAACGCTGTTTGTGTATTTTCGTTTTAACTTCGTTATCAATTTTCACACCACATCTCTGCATACCAGTTTTCTTTATTAAGTATGGTCTTACATATATCACTATACGTATGGCTGAATGTTGCCTATCCTAGCCTGTTTAGATGCAGTCCATCTTGTCCTACACATTTATCACTGATAAATTTATTTGAATCCACGAATACTGAACCAAGTCTGTTACACTGCTCTCTGATGTGATTATTTAACCTGTCTACATACTTATCACTTACCGATCTTCTGTGCAGGATAATATTTACATGTAACTTTGGTGATGGGTTCATGTTTTTTGCTGTCTGAATTAGATTTCTTGGTTCGTTTGCCATCTCTTCTTCACTGCTGTTTCACAGCGAGTTCGTCCCCATACACCTTTGTAGTTTCCATTGCGATGTACTGGAGGGAATGCATTTTGTTTCGTTGTCTGCATGTTCTTGAGGTGATTATTTAATTGATGTATACCTATCCCTGGGCAGGCATCAATTTTAGTATTCGATACTGCAACATTTTTAATTAGTGGATCACCAATTACTAAGAATTCATTTCTGGTGCTTTGTTTGCCACATTCTTGAAGCTCCCTTCCTTTGTTTTTGTACTTTACTGCAACTCATGTGACATATTTTGTATTTCTTCAACATATTTTGTATTTCTTTCTACGCGATTTTTGTCATCATCATCACTTTTTTTCGGTTTGCATATCGCTTTTAACACTTTGAGTCTGACCTTTTTTTTCCATTTTCCTTCACTGATTCATTGTTTCCACGGATCCATAAACATTTTTCATTTAACAGTTTCACGTTTTATTGCTTCAAGATTACAATTTCTTTTATGAGAGTCTCAATGTCACTATTCAGTAACTTGATAATTTCGTATTTTGAATTAATCGTTCTGAGGAAATCTTCACGTTCATCACTAACACAGTTATGACATGACCTCCCTATATCATCATTTACGAACTTGAGATTCACGTTCGCACACCTTCCGTGTAACCAGAAGTTACATTTCACACAGAGAATTCCTTTAATCACATGTTTTTTGCATTCTTTACACCATGAGTTATGAAACTTCTCTTTAGCTCAGACTGAAGTGTCACTACGTTGTTCTACTGGCACTATTTTGCACGTGTATGTCCATTCTTTTACGTAAGAACACTACTCACTACGTCATCAATCAACATTTGGGGAAACCATGGTCAACTCATTCCCATTAATCTAAGGAAGCAAAATGTGAAAATACATCAAGAAAGAACAAAACATCAAGTCATTTGCATGGAGAAGCCCAAGAGAATACTCTAGACAAGGTAAATTAGATGTGTGTCCACAACAGTAAACCAACTCAAAAGTCGACATAAAAGTTTTCTGTGTTTGGTACCGCATCATAGACCCAGAAGAAGGCCGCTGCAATCGTGGCCGAAACGTTGGCTTTTCTATAGCAGCAGTAGTTTTTACATTATGACGCGGTACCAAACCCAGAAAACTTTTATGTCGACTGACTCTGGCTGCGGAAGCCTATGCAATTATATCAACTCAAAAGTGTCTCATCCTATTCATAAAACTTCACACAGGAAGGGAAAGAACATTGCCAGTTTATAATCAGTTCATAAAATATGAAAGGGTTAAGGCTAGAATGTGATGTGGTGTGACAGAAGTGCACATTTGTAAAGAAGATTTCAACTGGCAGACCGATGCCAAAAGATCATGTGTAACCCATGGCAGAGAACAGCGATGATCATGACGTCACTAAAACAATTTCTGCAAGGGCACACGAGGGGTAGGAGGAGTACTCGGAGTATAAATATCTGTAATCTATGGAAGTTCAGCACGACAAGGCATATGAAGCCCTTAGTGGTATGGCAGAGGAAAAAGGGGGAGGGGGGGGGATGCTGTATTGCAAGTACGAGGGAAGGTGAGTAGAGGAGGAGGAACAGCTCACTTTCACTAAAAAGTGTGTTGCGTGAGGCAGGGAGGTGCGGTCTAATGTACAGTTATTTAGAGGGAAAGTGGAAGCGTGCATCTAGCATTTGATTTGAAAGCACAGGAGGGAATGTGTTCCAGCAGCATGATGCTAAGTATGCATAAAAACATAGTAGGACAATGCTATCTAACATTGGGGTAAATACCAATAATTATCAGCACAAAGTGGTACCCAATTTATACATGAAAGGGTTTTAACTTTTGTATCACAAAAACCAAGTGCAAGGCAGCACAGGCAACAATGTTTAAGAAGGCTTAGTTCAGATTATTAGTATAGTATTTGTTTTGATTTTGAAACAGAAATAGTATGACACAGTGCATCTCTGTGTTGTCCAGATAAAAACCACGATATAGTTGCCTCAAAATGACAAAAATTTTGATACAGAAAAACCAAGATGAAATAAGGAATACTGCAGTTAAAATTTCAGATTAAAATTATGCTGTTTAAGACAGATGAGCAGGAAAAGAATGCTTATTATTTTACTGGACACAGGTCAAGAAAATTTTGTAATGAGGGGCTGAAGGGATATGGTCAGTTAAGTAGACATAGGAATTGAAACCGACCTATTATTTTTAACCCTAATGGAAATAAATGTTTGTAAATTGATAATGGCTTTATCTTGTCTGCAGAGCAGAGGAACATTATTTACGAAAATTAGATGAAGGTTTGAAGAGTAACATTGCAAAAAGAGGCTGCACATTCCACATTTAATGACAAAACAAAATACTCAAGAAAGCAACTTGTAAAAAGTAGTACTGTAGAACAACTTTAATAAGGTAAACACAATGCATTCCTTCAATGGGCAAAAAAATCATTATCAACAAAAGAAATCTACAAGCAAAATACACTACATCAAAATTCTACAAGGAAGCTGAATAATACAAATTGCCTAATATTGTCAAATAAGAAAACAGTGGATGAGAGATGATAACTTTAAACACCAAAAATCTTCAGAAATGCTTAAAATCTCCACAAAATACAAATAGGTGTGTGCCTGGGCCATGCTTCTCACAAAAGCCTTTAACATTTACTTACAACCACTTAAAATCCGTACACCATATGATAGTCAACTGAGCATGTACATTGTCCCAAATTCTTTGTTAGAGAAAAACCACAACTTAAAAGGCAGACAGTAGACAAAAGATCTTTCAAAAAGGCAATGGTGAAATAGTTTCCTATGAAGTTCATTACAGTTTATGCTCACTGAAAACTTATACTGTACAAAAACTAGACTTAATTACTGTAGCCAAGACGAAGAAGAAGAGAAGTGGTAGCATAGCTGGCTTTTGCAAGGAGACAGCTGTGCTGATCCACGTGTTTACACCATGTGGTCTGTGCTTTTCAAATGTTCACAGGTAACAAACTTAGACGACTCCAAAATTCATTGGTGTCTGAACTGGAAACTTGCGGCATGCTAAAATGAATGATGGCTAATGGTTTTACTCTGACCTCTGGCGGGTGACAGTGTAAAATGGACCATTTAGCATCACTCAATCATCATCTCTCATAAATTAGTATTCATTGTATCATCCTCAACGTCCACCAAAAAGCACTAACTGTACAACAGAAACATCACCACTTAAAACAACTGACACAGGAACTCTTGCTTGCATATAATTACCTTCAACCAAATTAACCTCAGGACATCTTTCCTGCTCGCAAATAACTTCATACATTATTTCACCACTATCCTCTGGGGATAACAGATAAATGTCATCATATCCTGACCTAATTTCAGGCATACAACAGATCTATCCTCCTCCACCATTCATTATAACTCATATTAACATAAGTCATTTAATACATCATAGCTTCATGCATTGAGTTAACCAGTTACAAGCTACTACCACTTATAAAAAAACATAAGGCATGGACAGAGAGAGAGAGAGAGAGAGAGAGAGAGAGAGAGAGAGAAGATGGAGTAAGTTCAGTCCTCTCGTTCTGAAATCTGGCGTGTTCTATAGGTTTCGGCAACACAGGTGATAATCACGTAATTATACCTGTGTATATTTGGAGCCTCAAGTCACCTAGTCCCTCTAGTAGTCTGATAAACAATACCAAGATGGTCAGAATCTAATGATATGCTACCTTTCTTACAAGACCTAGGCACAGTGTTTGCACCTGTGCCTGGTATTGCAATAAAAACAAATTCCCATCAAGGCACAAGTATTTAATGCACTGATTATTTCAGCAACCTTGCAGCTAGTGCTCTCACATCTGTGAAGCAAAGGGCAAGTGTCTACATTCATTAGGACACAAGAATAGTATTTATAGCAAATATGAAAAAATAGGATGGATCATTATGTGAAAGCAAAATGGAAGAAAATGCCAAGGACTGTTGAACGACTGTACATGCCATCACATTTTACCAGGTGCAAATCACTGGAGATAAACTGAAAACAGTCAAAATATACCTATAGAAACTTCTCATCACAGTAACTAGGCACAACATACTTCAACAACTATAGGGTTTAAAACAAGGATAAGAAATCCGTTGCAGTACACAAGTCCAACAGAAGTATGTGTCTAAGTTACATAGACATTAACTAGCCAACCAGCATACATGTTAAGTGCGTATACAAGGAACAATTACACATTCAGCACATCTCACAATAACTACACTCACAAAAATTTAAAGTCCAAATTGCCCTAAGTAAAGACACATCCAAACAAAAAGCAATAACTGCATAAGATGAAAATTTTAATTTCATGCAATGTACTTCTAAGTATTGAAAGGAAGAATGGTGCATAAAACCACAGCTTAGTATCATAATGTCCAAGAAAATTTTCTCTCTAAACATATTTGAGTCTGTCATATGATGTGCTGTGGGCTTCTTGCAAAATAGTTCTGACTCTCAACGTTTTTACATTACAGGCAATAGGAATCAAAATGACAGCATGTCATACAAATACTGAGCTCTAAAAATCATGGTACTTGTTCATTTAAAACTATAATTTACTAATCTGAAAGACCCTGTTCACTCTCTACAGTCTCCTCACAACAAAATGGCTACAGTGCCTCAACATGAAGCAACATGAGGACGACAACGACAATGATGATGATGATGATGATGATGATGATGATGGGTTTGTGGGGCACTCAACTGCACGGTTATTAGTGCCCGTACAAATTCCCAGCCTTCACTCAGTCCAGTCTCACCACTTCCATGAGTGGTGATGAAATCATGAGGACAACACAAAACCCCAGTCCCCAGGCGGATAAAATGCCCAACCCGGGCGGTAATCAAACCCGTGACCCCACGATCCAGGGGACAGCAACGCCAGCCACTAACCACTAGACAGTGAGCTGTGGACTGCGTAGCAACATGTACGGTACACTTGTCATATTGTGGTGCAGGGAATGCAGTGGTGGCGGCGACAGCACTGGGGCAGTGGCTGAGGACCATACATATGCAGTACCAGTGTAGCAGCGACGGGCAACGGCAGTGTCTGGCTTCACGGCAGCAAAAGTAAGTGCTCCTGGCATTGAGGCCAGGACCCTTACTTACACAGCAGTAGGGGTCTTCCTGGTGGTGAAGTGGCCAAGTGTGTGCAAGTTGTGAATGTGTGAGAATTTTCTACTTCTTATTAAGGACTTTATCCGAAAGCTGAATATTTTTAGCATTTGTTTTGATTGCATCTGTTTGTGTCTCAGCACCTCCCCTATGTGAAGAGTAGGTATCCTTTCCATATTGTTGCTAGACACATGAAATAATTCTTCTTCTTCTTCTTCTTCTTGCATTACGGCCTCTGTAGGACCACCGGTAGCCCCTTCGTGGACTGCATTTTCCTCTTCTTCTCCCAGAACCTCTTCATTCTTTCTCTTCTCCTCTGCCACTCTTCTTCCGAGATCTTCAGATTCCATTTCTCCTGGCAGCTCCACTGGTGACATTCTAATCTTTTCCTGTATTCTTCTCTGTCATTGATCTCCGGCGTATTTGTCAGTGTATATTTGTTCCTCCAGTTTTCCTTTCCTTCGACCTTGATCCCCAATTCCAACCAGTCCTTCCAAAGTTCAACAATCCACTTGGTTCCTGTCTTTCCCCTTGTCCTCCCTGTTGTTTCCCATACTCTCTTCGTCATTCTGTCCATACTCATCCTAACTACATGCCCAGCAATCCTTGCCCTTTTGAGTCTGATTTCCCCAGATATTGTTCTCATGGTCTGGTACAATTCTTCCCTAGGCCTTCGCATCCACCTCTCTCCACCCCTTTTGGGACCTAGTATTTTTCTCAGTATTTTCCTCTCTTCTTTCTCTAGTTGCTCTGCCCCATTTCTTCCTAGTGTCATAGTCTCAGCAGCATACAATTCTGCATTCCTCACTGTTGCCTTGTAGTGGCTTATCTTTGCCTCTGTGGATATATTCTTTTTATTGTATACCTCTCTCGTCATGCAGAAGGCTGACCTCATCTTTATCCTCTCTGTTATTCCCTCCTTGCTCCTGTTCCTTCCTGTTATAAATTCTCCCAGGTATTTAAATTTGTCCACCATTTGCACAGTGCCTTCCAGTGTTTCCCAGTTTGCAGTGGTGTTTAATGTCTTTGTCTTGTTATAGGCGATCCTCAGTCCCACCTTTCTGGCTACCTTACTTAAGTTGTCGAGTTGTGTCACTATTGCTATGTCATCTGCAAAGGCTAGGCAGTCCACTTGAGCCCTGTTGTCCTTTTTGTCCCCCACATGGGTCTTTGATATTCCCATTTCCTCGTTTATTGCTCTCCACTGCCTGATCACTTCGCCCAGTGCTATATTAAACAACAATGGTGACACTCCATCTCCCTGTTTAACACCAGTCTTGATCTCAAATTCTTCTGGCAGTGCTCCTCTGAATCTCACCCTTGGTTTTCTGTCTGTCAGAATTTCTTTTATGAGTTCTTGTGTAGTTCCATCAAGTTCTCTGTTCTTCAGGATCCTAACAAGAGTCTGTCTGTCGATGGAGTCATATGCCTTTGTGAAGTCCATGAAGGTTATTACTGTCTTTTTGTTTTTTAAGGCCCTATGTTCTATCAGTTGCTTCAGGATAAATATCTGTTCTACACAACCTCTTCCCTTCCTGAATCCCGCTTGGTAGTCGCCAACTGTACTTTCTACCTGTTCTTCTACTCTCTTGAGCAATAGTTTTGACAGCACCTTGTATCCGACCTCTAGTAGCGATATTCCTCTGTAGTTGTTTGCATCCCTCTTGTCCCCCTTCTTATGTATTTGTACTACAATTGCATTCTTCCATCCTTCTGGCAACTTCTTTGTTCTCCAGATCTGGTGCATTATGTTGGTCATGTTGTCTATTGCTTTGTTGCCTCCCCACTTTATCATCTCAGCTGCTATACCATCTTCTCCAGTTGCCTTATTATTCTTCAGATCACTTGTGGCATGTGCGACTTCATCCCTGGTTGGGGGGCATGGCTCTCTCTTCTGTGTCAGTCCCCAGTTCCAGCTCTTCTTCAGGTGGTGCACAGTTCTGCAGGTCGTGAAAGTGCTCTGCAAAAATCCGACAGTTCTCCTTCACACTGACAGCCAGCTCCCCTTTCTTATCTCTTATAAACAGTTCTCTACCCTTGTATCCAATCAGACTCTTTTTGAATTTCCCGAAAAAGTGTCTGCTGTTGTTTTTCCTGAAGTTGGTCTCAATCTCGTCCAGTTCCTGCTTCATCTTCCGTCTTCTGGTCCATCTTATTTGTTCGGGCTGCTTCCTTTCTTGCTCCTAAGAAAACTTCCCATTTTTCTGTGTTCTTCTTGCTGCTCCAGTCTCTCCAGGCTTTCCTGCAAGTCTCTACCACTTCCTCACATTCCTTGTTCCACCACCAGTGCTTCTGTTTCTTTTCTTCCTTTCCCCATAGTTCAGCCTGTTTAGCCATATTTCGCTTCATGTCATCCCATTCATTGAATGATTCAATTCCTTCCTCATATCTGGATCAATTGTGAAATAATTCACTATACACATAACATCCTGCCTACAGTACTACTTATGGGATTATTGAAACACAATATATGCACTGGTTACCATTGTGTATTGAAATCTCAGTCGTTTTATTACAGATCACTAGTCCACATTTTACAATACTCATCTAATACTGTTATGATTTTCAGTTATAATAGTCCCCAACACAGTCTTGCAGAATGTGTATTACACAATAGTGTACTCTCGACTTGCTCTTCAAACACAGTGTTCTCAAGCTAGAGCAGTCAGATTGATCTACGAAGTGCAGTCCATAACTTCAGGGACTGCCTATATTTCCAGTCTTACATTAACTATTTGCTTAATAGCTGTTGAGTTTTATGGTCTGAACCCTATGAAGTAGGCATGTTGATGGGTACTATTCTATAAATTGTTTGTGTGTGTGGATTTCTGATGCAGCTATGTGTGCGTGGGTGTCCACTGTAATATGTTTAAGATACAGAAATTTGTTTCAACAGGAATCAGTCTCTTCATTTTATCTCATGATGTGATACTAATAAATTCAACTTAACATTTTGTATGCAGAATTCAAACAGATCATCATAGATTTCCTTTCAGTGCAGGCATTGCATAAATGTTGATTACTTGTTTGATCCCGTCACAGCAATTACAAGGACAATTCAGAAAATAAAGACCATTTGTGCATACAGTATGTCCACTTGTCTTGTGCCAGCCTTTCATTGGTTCTGGTATTCAGTGTGATATGGACAGTTGATGCATGTGGCTTTATGGCTCTTGCCACTTCAAAAGTGCAGAAATAGCTGTGTTCATGGCTGTGCCAATTATGAATCCCACCTACTGCAAGATGCGAGTTGGTGGTAGTTTTTCACAGATGGACAATGTTAGAACCTGTAACTTTCACAACAGACTTGTTACTATTTATGATGAAGGTGTAATGAATGCAGCCAGTGTCTGAAAGTAGTGCACAATTTTTAAGAGTAGGAGAACAGATGTTAATGATGAAGAGAGATAAGGGCTACCCTCCATTATCACAGATGGACTGAAACAAAATGTGGATCACATCATTCGAGAGATTTGACAATTCACACTTAGTGATATGCATGAACAATGTCAGGAAGTGTCTTGTTCATTTGTGCACAAAATTGACACTCAGCACATGGGGTACTACAAAATCTGTGCACAGGGGGTGCCATACAGCATCAGAAAGCTGCAAGAATGGGTGTTGCCTTAGCATTCTTGGAGCATTACAAAAGGGACAGCAACACCTTCATTGACCAGACTGTTACAGCAGATGAAATGTGGGTTTCTCATAACACCCCCATAATGAAGTGATATTCTATGGAGTAGCATCATTCTAGTCAGCATAGAAGCCAGTCAAGTTCAAATAAACTGCATCAACTTAAAAACTGATAGCTTCTGTATTCTGGGACAGTGAAGGGGTCCTGCCTATCAATTTTATGCCCAACACAGCAATCAGTAGTGATCCACACTGTGCTACCCTTGGCCATCTTCATTGGTCTATCCAGAACCACTGAAGAGGCAAGCTCTCATGTGGAAGTGTTCTGTAGTACAACAATCCACATCCGCACACTACCTAGCAGACAAACCTTGCTGCATGAGAAATGCCAGTTGTACATCATCGAGCTTACTCCTTACAGTCTGAATCTGGCACCATTGGACTTTTTCCTGTTTCCGTAACTGAAGGAACACCTTGCTGGTAAATGCTTCACAAATGATGGAGACTTGCAGGATGCTATTGTGGTGTGGTTGAACAGCCAGGTGACCAAATGGTATGAAGAGGGCACACAAAAACTAGTGCCAAGGTATGACAAGTGTCTCAATGTCAAAAGGTGACTGTGGAAAAGTCCACAAAGTTTGTGCTGAAACAGGTATACTCAGCTTCTGTATTGTTATTGAAGAATATCCTGGTATTGTGAAACGTTCTGTACTTTCTGGATGGCCTTTGAAGATCATTAAGGCATATCCTGGCACAACAGTTCTAAAATATAACTTCAGAAGCCTTGAAAACTTGTGTTGAACAATTGTTTCCCCCTCAGATTTAGCTTTTTGTAAGTGAATAAGTGGTCAAAATTCATATTCCCTTGACTCTGAATTTGTTATTACCTTAGTCTATGGACTAAAGGACTGACCGGAGTTTTGTAGTGCTTCATTCATCAAATTAAATTCTTCTCTAGAATCTGATAGTGTGAATTCTTTGAAACATAATAGTTTTAAGAATGGGACCAAATTCATTTTTATGCTTGCAGCTCATCTTTTCTAATAGAGGCCATTATTCCACACTGGCTGCTCTAAAAAATACTTACTTCACTGTAACTGACAGTTAAGGCACATGTGATAAAGGAAACTCAAACTACATGTCTTGAAATTCTCTTTCCTGTTATGAAACATGGCATAAATCAAATTCACAAAGGAAATTGAAGGCAACAATTGTAATCAAAGAACTTTTATTAAGATAAAGTGGTACAACAACATTTATAAAACTGTCTAGTAATGCTGCTTTCATTTCACACCTTTAACACGAGTACAAAGTTAAAATTTTCTCTACCAAGAAGGCAGTCAATAAAATTTATCATGCATACAATCTTGTCAGCCATTACTAAAACAGCAGCAAGATATAAAATATTACTTTTTGTAAAAACATGTGAAAAATCTGATAATCTTTAATACTGTTCACATAAAGTATACCTATATTGCACACATCAGTTCATAAACAGCAATAAATATTGCCTCCTAAGTAAACAATTATGTAAAGGAAACACACAGAGATATAAAATGATTGGTGGTAGAGGCACACAAACAATAGATTTCATTGTCCATGTATTTTTAAACATAACTCTTCATCAGAAGATGACTGATGTGTAGAGATTTACATCAGCAGGTGAAAAAGCAGAGAAAATTGAGGGATTGGGAGAAAAAAAAAGGGAAATGGGGGGGAGGGAGGGAGGGGGTATAAGATAGATATTTAATATTCATTTATCTTCTTCATGCCTTTTGAAGTTTCTAATAGTTTCATCTATAAAATAAATATATTCTGAAATAAATTTTTTGCAGCTTTAGGTTTCCTCTCATAAGATCTCAGTCAGGCGGTCTCTGACAGCTGACAGTACCTTCTTTCTTGGACCCATAGTCCTGAAATTGCACCAGATTTTCCAGATTTACAAAGTGAATAGTTTACATCCCAAAAATTTCTTTATATCTTTAACTAAATATTGAATTCACAAGTAATTTACAATCTTCAAGAACTGAAATCAATTTTATAATTCACTTAATTGTTGGATCTTCCATTGCATGCTGGGACATAAAACATCTGATCATGAATTCATATCTTTTTAATTTTTTCTCTGTACCTCAGAAGTGGCTCTCTGTTTCCATAGTTATCAACAATTGACACAACTTAATCATTTTTGTTTTGGGAGATTTGACATTTCCATTTTTGTCTACAATATTTTACCTGAATTTTGTTAAAATCTTACCTGTCTGTGCTAGGGTACAACAAGATGGTGTGAAAAGGCAACTTCACATAAAAATATGGGGTATGACACCAAGAACATCACACACATGACATTGTTCACAGCTCATGTAAAACATTACAAAATTAGTATTTGAAACACTGTGTGAAAAAATCGAATTGTCAGATCAGCTGGAGGCACCATCATTTTTGAGATAAATCACATAAATTTACAAAACCTGCCTTTGCTACATTATAGTATAGGTGTCAGAATTTGCATGACACACATTCAAACTTTCACACTCCAGTTGAGTGGGATCCATCTGTTGGGTACATCAAAGGAGATTGAAAGAGGAGATGTTGAGGAAATAATGAGGTCAAAGATAATATATTGGTAAGTACTGTGCTAGTTTTGACCTGGAGATGATAAAAATATAAGCTGAGAAGTAAAGATGAACTGAGAACAAGAGAAATGAGAATTGTAATTAGTGCAATTTATGAGGAACTAAGAGGGGGAAAAAATCAAAAAGAGAGGAGAGGGGGTGGGGCATCACAGAGGGGGGGGGGGGGGGGGGGGGGGCTGAACAGTTAATGGAGACAGAGACCATATGTATGTGCTGGAGTATGTACTTATCTCCAGAACTGTTCAGGGAAATGTGCACTTGATGGGAGAATACAAATGGTCAGTGTGATGTGGCAGGCACTCGGTCCCTTGAGTTACACTTCAGACCAAGCTCAGCAACTTGGTGTCCCCAAGATGAACTGTTTTTCTCTATCCATTCATGTGGTCAACCAGTTTAGTGGTGCTCATTGCTACATAAGAATCCAGGTATTGAACTCTTATCAGTTGAGAGGCAACGTGTGGCTGTATTTGTTGCTCTGCTTTTGATGTTGGATGCTTTATCAGTGGAAGGGCTAATGCAAGTGATAGTGAGTGGATGCATGTGGTAGGTTTTACGACAGGAACAGCTGCAGGGGTAAGAATGTTGGGATAGAGAGATAACTTGTTGAACCATATGGCATTCCCAGACCATTACCTTAAACCTACATTTTCTAACAGTGCAATCTTTCCCACTGTAGAACCTGCCCTATGCAACCACCAGTTACTGCAGCCGCACACTAGGAAATCCTACAGCATTAAAGGTAGAGCAACTTGTGAAGCCACACATGTCCTCTACCAACATATATGTTCATTCCACAGATTATTATATTAGAAGACCACTAGTATACTAGCTAAATACATAAGTGAACACAAAAGAACTCTGCCTTGGGGACAAGTCAGTCAGTCAGTCAGTCAGTCCGTCCCTAGCAATGAAACATAACAGGTTGTAAATTCTACTGTTCCTATGTTAGGAAAGTTTATACAGAAATAAAAATGAACAAATATTTACCCATTATTTGCATTCAAAATTTGAACACAAAAGGAAATAAAAACCTAGACTTGTTTGTTATAAAGCAACGCACAACCATGACACACAAACAAAGGCAAAAACACACACACACACACACACACACACACACACACACACACACACACACACACACACACACACACACACCTGATGAATGAAAGATAGAGCATAAGTCATGATGGGTGTGAGGAATGTGAACTATTCCTATCGGTAAGAAATAAAACACACATCTTTACTAACAATGTAAAGAAAATGCCATGGAAGTGAAAAAAAAAATTTCTTCTACTCATGTGTATCTGAAGGTGCATTTTTGTTTCTTCTTCTAGGCATTAATGTTCTAATTGCTCTGTGTCTTTTATATCTGTGCACTAAGAAGTAGTTGGACCAAATATAGAACTAATAAATAAAAATGGCAGTGCTTATAAAGGCAATTAGCAGAAATATATTTAAAAAAGGTATAAGTAGTCAACATTAAGCAGGTACAATTTGCTCAAATTCACCAGTTTCATATGTTATAAATTTGGAGGTAATTCAGCAAAGATTACAACATTATGAGAGACAACAACAGAGAAGAGGTATATCTTACTTCTTAGCCCATCCATCCATCCATCCATCCATCCATCCTTCCATCATCATCATCATCATCATCATCATCATCATCATCATCATCATCATCCAATTTGATCACTTGGTGACATGGCTTCTGAGTCTGGGTGTAATGTAGGATCCCTGCAGGTTCTTTCATTTCTGTCAATCTTGAGCTTCCCATTGCCAGTCCAGTCTGGCTGTGTTTTTTAAGTCTCTGTCCCATCTGTCCGGTAGTCTTCCCCATTGTCTCTTTTGGTAAATTGGGCTCCAATCTAGTACTTGTTTGACCACATGCCATCTTTTTGAACGACATAACCAGCCCATTGCCACTTCAAAGTGTTCACTCTTTCGTTACAACACTGTCTGATATCAGCTGCTTTCCTTCCTTCCTTCGTGTAGCCCAACATTGATCTTTCCATTCCTCTTGGACTACCATTAGTTTTCCGACAATGAACTCATTTAATTGTCTGTGTGTCTCAGCCATAATTTATTACGGGCAATATACATTGGTCAAAAATGTTTTTCATCAACTCAGCCAGCATCTTTGACTTCAAAACCGAGGCTTACCCTCCATAAGCTTGCCAACCTAATTCAATATATCAAAATGTTTGTGTTTTACATTTCCTTCCATATTCAGAAGCTGACCAAGATAAACATATTCTGTGGACCTTTGCCTACTTCCAACAGGTGTATTACTCTCCAGTGTCTATTCATTCATAATTATCTTGGTTTTATCATAGTTCATTTTTAGGCCAAATTCAAAGCAGACTGATGCTGGTTCACTAATAAGTATTCGAAGTTCTTCTATACTATTTGCAAATAGCATGATATTGTCAGCAAATCACAGGTTATTTCATCTCTTTCCCAGAATTTAGATTCCCTTTATTTTCCCCTCTAAATTAGACACTGCTTTTCCAAGGACTACTAAAAATAGTTTTAGAGATCTATAAAGTCACTTTGCTTGACACCATTTTTGACAGGAAATTCATTGAAATCTTCAACTACATTCGCAAATGCTATGGATGTATTCTATATGTCCTTTGCAACTTTAATATAGGCCTGTTCTACTCCTTACTCTGTTAGAGTCTCAAACACAGTTGGATGACTCATCAAATCTAATACCTTTTTGAAATCTATGAAGGCAAGACAGAGAGATAGATGGCACTCATTTGTTGTTCTAATTGTTTCGTGCCGAGTGAGGATATGATTGATTGTACTAAATCCTGTGTGGAACCCAGCTTGTTTAATGGGGTGGGCCAGGCTCAGTGTAGTGCCCAATCTGGTAGTCAAAATTCTAGTAAAAACTTCATGCAGTATGGACATAAGAAGAGGAGGAGGAGGAGGAGGAGGAGGAGGAGGATGATGAGGAACACTGTCTGATAAAGTGGGCAGGACTACACAGCAGCAGGATAAGGCTGCCAGGCACAGTGTTGGGTGGCTATGAGGGAGGGTGGATGGAAAGGGGGGAGGGGGGATGGGGAATGAAAAACTAGGAGCAGAGAAAGGGAGTGTTAGAAGAGAGTGATGCACAATCAGGTTGAAGAGATGTGAATTGGGAAGGAGGTAACAGGACACTGGGTGAAAACTATTTGGTGGAGAGTCTGGCAACACCAAATTACTGTAGGTTGAAATCAGTAAATATCAGTAGCACAGAGTGTTTTGTAATGGTAGCTCCCATTTGTGGAGTAAGAAAAGCTGGTGTTGGAGGGGAGGATCTAGATGGCGTGGGTTGTGGAACAACTACTAAACTCAAATATGTTATGTCCTAGGGTGGTCCACTTTGTTCTTGACCAGTCTGGCAGTGGCCATTCGTCCTGGTGGACAACTGGTTGTTTGTCATTCTAATATAAAAAGCTGAACAATGACTGCAGCAGAGCTGGTATATGACATGGCTGCCTTCAGAGGTAACCTGGCCTCTGATGAGGTGTAAGTTTGCGACAACTGGAAAAGGAAGTGCTTGGTGGATGGATTAGACAGGTCCTGCACCTGGGTCCTCCACGGGGGGTATGTTCCCTGTGCCAGGTATTTGGAATTTAGAGTGACCTAGGGACAGACTGTGATGCTTTGAAGGTTGTGTCAGTGATGGAACACCACTTTAGGTAGGGTGGGAAGGACCTTCGCTATATCCTTCATATCAAAGCATGATGATAGATAATTAAAGACCTGATGAAGGATCTGGTACAGCTGTTCCAGTCTGGGGTGTTATTAGGTTGGTTTGTGTTGTTTTAGGGCACATAAACAATTACAGTCATATGCACCCATGTCAGAACCATAGAACGCAAGCACAAAAAAGGAGTTAAAACGACTACACATTAAGCCCAGTCAACTGAAGGAAAGACAGCTAAAAACAGGGACTTGGTGAAAGGTCCATAAAATATGCCATAGACACAACAGAGGTTCTGATCGAAAGATTACATGCCCTTCACCATATTGCTATGGCAGATAAAAAATAAAACACGTCATTTGCTAAAACATCCAATAATTCAGATGACAAACATAAGTGGTTAAAAAAAATGGGCATTCCATCAGAAAAAGGCAAACCATTGAAGGTTGAGGACAATGAGCACAAAGTGGTGGGGGATCACCACTTAACAAATGGAGATGGCCAAAGAGAGAGTGTCTGATACGCAACCTAGCTAAAATGGCCTCCTCAAAGTCAGAGTGCTGAGAGGTGGTCATCCAAGCCGCTGGGAGACATTTAATTCCCCAGAGTTTGCTTCCATGAAGGTAAGACAAGTGGTGATGCCAAAGTGACACCATCTGCTGACAGATGACAACACACAGCTCATCAGAGGGAATGCACAAACTAGTGGGCTGAGGTACGAGGACTGCAGCCTTGGCAGCAATGTCAGTAGCCTCGTTTCCAATAAGAACAACATGACAAGAGACCCATACAAACATCACAGTGGCTCCATCACAAGTGAGCAAGTGAGAGCTTTCCTGGACCCACTGCACTAATGGATGGATGGTGAACAGCACACACAGGCTCTGAGGGGCACACACTGTCAGAGACAATTGAAAAGCCTGTGTCGCCAGATGTACTGCATGGCCTGATACAGGGCAAAGAGCTCCACTGTAAATACTGAGCAGTGTTCTGAAAGCCAATACTGAAAAATGTTAGTCCCAATGACAAAGGCACACACAACACCACAGTCAGTCCAAGTACCACCAGTGTACGCAAAGGTACTCTCATGAAATTTGGCGTGAAGTGCCCAGAAACTTGCAGAGATAGAGTCTGGAGTAGAGTTCTTAGGAAGTGAATGAAGTCCAAGGTGAACACAGGCCACCATGCAAAGCCAAGGTGATGAAGGTTCACACCCACTGGGAAAGTGGCAAGTAGTGTGAAATTAATCTGCCAGGGCAATAGCCGAAAGTGAACTCCAGGAGGTAACAAAGAAGAGGGAGGTGCCCCATACTGGTGATCAAACAATTTATCACAGAAAGAGGCATAGGATGGGTGTCCAGGCATGGCAGACAAATGGCATGTGTATCTGCTGAGGAAAAAACCACAGTGGTAGTTCGGCAGCTTCTGTGTATGGACTTCCAACCGGACTAGTGTAAAAGGTGTCAGTGGCCAAACGAATGCCACAATGGTGGATTGTATTGAGACGGCACGAGATGAACAGATGTGCAGATGCATAAACAAAACATCCATAGTCTAGTTTCAAACGGACAAGGAACTGGTACAAACAGATGAGGATGGTCTGATCCGCTCCCCAGGAAGTAACGCTAAAGACATGTAGGACATTGAGGGATCGCGTACAGTTGGCAGCCAGGTAAAGCAAATGGGAGAACCAAGAAAGTTTCCTATTAAGAATGAGCCCCAGGAATTTCACAGTCTCACCGAATGGAAGAGCAACAAGCCCAGGATGTAAAGATGGTGGATTAAACCAATTCCACCACCAGAAATTCATATAAATAGTTTTTTCAGTTAAAAAGCAAAAGCCATGTTCGATGCTTGATCAAGACAACACTGATGATGCCGCCGAATGAGACAAGACCATGGACTTAGATGACAAAATTCATCAATTAAAAGTGAGCCGGAGATGCTGGTGTGAGACAGGCCATAGTAGGGTTAATGGTGACAGCAAAGAGGATGATGCTCAGGACAGAACCCTGAGGCACTCTGTTTTCCTGGATAAAAGTGTGAGACAAGGCAGAGGGTATGCAGCCTTGGAAGCCCCACATGTAGAGTGTATGGAGGATACCAGTCTTCCAGTACGTGTTGTAGGCTTTTTCCAAATGAAAAAACATGGCCACAGTCTGGTTTCTGCAGAAAACAATTCATGACATGGGTTGAAAAAGTGTATGATGGTCAACTGCAGAACAGTGTGCTCTAAATCCATATTGTGCAATGGTTAGTAAATTGAGAGACTCGAGCCACCATATCAGCCGTGCATGACTCGTACATTCCATCACCTTGCCAACACAGCTGGTGAGAAAAATGAGGCAGTAGTTATGTGGAAGGTGTTTGTCCTTACCAGGCCTGGGTATGGGTCTGACAGTGGCTTCATGCCAGCTTCTGAGAAACATGCCTTCACAGGCCTTCTGCCCACAGGAGAAAGATTCTGTAGCAGAGGCGCTATGGTCGCAGGTTTGAATCCTGCCTCAGGCATGGATGGATGTGATGTCCTTAGGTTAGTTAGGTTTAATTAGTTCTACGTTCTAGGCAACTGATGACCTCAGAAGTTAAGTCACATAGTGCTCAGAGCCATTTGAACCATTTTTTTGTAGCAGAGGAGCAGGATGAAGTGAGAGAATGATCTAGCTCCCTCACAGTAAAAGTGGCATTGTAGCACTCATGATTCTGAGAAGGGATCGGTATTTTCCAAGTCTCCCTCACTCATTTCCAACAGAGGAAGGCAGGAAAATAGTGGGTGGAGCTCAAAATCTCTGCAAAATAGCGGCACAAGGTGATGGAGATAGCAATAGAGTCCATTACAACATCATCTGCTATTATCATGCCAAAAATTGGGGAATGGACCTTGGTCCCAGAGAGCTGTTGGAGGTTGGCCCACACAATGGAAGAGGGAGTGGAACTGTTAGTATAACTAGTAAATGAAATCCAGCTAGCTTTTTTGTTATCCCAAAGAATGCAACAACAAAGCGTATGTAACTGTTTGCAATTAATACATTTTACCATCATAGGATGACAATTAAAAACGTAGAGAGCACATCTCCACACACAAATTGTATCATGGCATGCCTCAATCCACCAAGGTTCTGGGACACATCGTGGTAAAGAGGAAGAGTGAGGACTGGAATGTTTTGTGGTGGTAAGGATAATCTTCATAAGGTATTCTACCTGGTCATCACAACTGGGGAAATAACATTTGTCAAAGGTTGCCAGGGAGGAGTAAAGCCTCTAGTCAGCCTTAGAAAGCTGCACATAGGTGGGATAGCAATCAGCAAAGTGATAGCACATGGGAAAAGGTTGTCTGAGTAAGTGTCAGAAAGAACAGATCACTCGAGACAACTTGCAAGCTGGTCAGTGCAAAAGGAGATGTCCAAATGGGAACAGATGTGAGTGGAGTCTGAAAGGAATGTGGGTGCTCCCATGTTAAGACAAATAAGGTGAAGCTGACTGAGAAGGCTGACCGAGAGGGAACCTCTCGTAGGTTCCAGGAGAGCCTCAGAGGGGATGGTGTGCATGAAGTCATTGAGAAACAGAAAGGAGTGAGGGAGTTGCACAATAAGCTGGAGGGATGTAAACGGTACAAAGGGAAAAAGGTCAAGTGAGGAAGGTAAAGATGAACTGCAACAGCTTGAAGGCGGGTAATCAGGGAGATGGGTTCATGTAAAAGTGAACCGGAAAGAAATGTGAGAGATCAAAGCGGTTGTGAGGACAATTTTGTTTCCTGGAGACAGAACAAGTGGATGCTGAAATTCCAAGAGCAGTCATAATTCCTCTTTGTTGGATCTAAGGCAGCAAACATTCCATTCGAGGACAGTTGTGAAGAGGAAAGCAGAAGAGGCAAAAAATGGAGGGGTACCACCTCAGCGGCTGCAGAGTGCCAGCCTTCGAAGACTCACTGCTACAGGTGGCAGTGGCTGGAGGATCCTGCTCCATCAGATCTAAAGAGGCATCATCATTCGCACTCTGTCAGTCTGCAGAGACCAGGGTAGAAAACGGCTGGCAGTTTACACCAATGATGTGGATGTCAGCCAGGTGAGGGTATTACGTGATGATACCACTGAAGAGGATCTACGAGTCAGCGAAGGAGAAGACTGTTTGCCTTTGTTTGATTTTTTTTAGCCTTTGTGGGTGTTAGATGGTTCAGATGTTTGTTGGCTGGAGGGACGTAACAAGTTTTCACACGAGTACTAGTCCTGTCCTTTCCAGACTGCTGGTTGTGTAGCAGGTGACTTTGCCTCGTGTAGGCAAAAGTTTGTTGGCGTGTTGCACAGCATGAGGAGCAGGCGGCAGAGATGCTACCATGACACTGGGTGATTTTATAACAACAATGCTGAATTTGAGGTTGCACGTCTGCATGGCCATGTTCTTCATGGAGCAAGATGTACCAAGAACAGTACTGTAAGTGCTGGATGGTATAATTCAGAGTTTCTGACTAGCCAACAACTTGCAAGCAACACAGTAAGGCACTTTTCCTGTCACTTGGATCTCCTGGACAGCCTGCTCATTGACATACATGGGACGATCTTGGGAGAAGGCTGCATGGTCACCATTGCAATTGATAAAGTGGGGAGCAGGAGACAGACAATCACCTTTGTGAGCATCCCTAACACAGGTTACACATTTGGCCAGATGTCAACAGAACATTCAAGAGTGGTTGTAACAATAACTATGGTAGCAATGTATCGGGTTTGGAATTTACGGTCAAAGTGTGGTGACTTCACAGTCTGCTTTGACTTTTTCTCAATGGAAGACTACTCTATAAAACACGAAAAAAGAGTGTGTGTGGGTATGAAGGATGCATCTCTCTTTCACCACCAGTGTAGCAATGTCTTGATCAGTGAGGTATGCTTGGATTTCTGCCTTGGTCAGGCCATCGAGCAGCCTAGTGTAAATAACACAGTGTGAAGAGTTCAGTGTTTGATGGACCTCAACATGAACAGGACAGTCATGGAGGAGTGAAGCTGCAAGCAGTTGTGCTTGGGAATCTGATGTAGTCTCCAAAAGCAAAGTGCCATTGTGTAAACAAGAGCGGGATTTCAAAGGGCCAACAATTCCAGCAACACCTTTCTGAATAATAAACAGATTGACAGTCTTCAGTATGTGAAACCATGAGGAACTGCGGTGCATCCGGGAGGGTCTTTGAATCATTAGCCTTATTTTGTTTATGCTTAGTAGATGTACACTGTGAAAAAGGTGATTGGCTCATTGCAAGAAAATCCCCCATGATCGCCCGCATATTCGATGACATGCTCCTTCCAACTGCGGGCCCCTCTCAGAAGGGGCACACCCACCTTAGGTGATAGTTCACACCTCAGGTCACACCTACTGAACACCTGACAGAGGGACCAATTGGCAGTTTGGGAAAGTAACAGCTCAGGCAATCACCCTCCCTGGGCCTGGCTTGTACCAATGAGAATGTGCAGGCCCTACCTGTCAACCCAGGGCTGGAAAATATGCATTACTCAGTCACCTGTTACGTGTCAGACACATGGGCTGGCCTGCAGGAGTGCACAGGGAGGGAGAAGAAAAAGAGGAACCTCAAGTGACGAAGCAGAGGAAGGAAAAAAACCAATGGAGATACTTTTCTTGTAAGAGGCTACTTAAAATGCACAACACATTCACAAAAACATCTCAGACATCCTTCCCCAAGGGAGGGGAAAAAAGGATAGCAAGAGGACAGATGCAGCAAGGAAGGGAAAAGATGCTGCAAAGGCTGGGGCCCCGTGGTTGTCAAGCACAAACCCACCATAGAGCGGTGAGCCCCCTGTGGGAGTCGTATTGGGTGATGAGGGGGAAGCTTCTTTGTAGTTAGTTCTTGGTGGTGGTGGTGGTGGTGGTGGTGGGTTGATTGGGGATGTGTGGAGATTTGGCACGGGAAATCTGTATTGTGGATTAGGTCTGGGAGATACTTCTGGGCTGTGAAGGCCTTGGTGAGACCTTCACTATGCTGGACAATGAAGGTCTTGTCACTTAAGATATGCCATTCCCAGGTGGAAGAGGTCAATCAATAGAGATCCTCGCGGACTAGGATGCGGAGATCCCCAAAGTGGGTGGTGGGCATTGCAGTCCCCAACCAGCAAATAGGGGGGGGGGGGGGGGGGGGGCGGGAGCTGACCAAAGAGATGGAGATCAGCCCTTGGCATCTGTGTGGGCAATGAAATGTATACAGTATAAACAGAGAAGGTGTATCCAGAAAGGGAAAGACTGACAGTGACAGCTTGGAGGGAACTGTTTAAGGGGATTGGATGATAATGGACAGTATCATGGAGAAGAATCATAAGTCCCCCATGTGCTGGAGTGCCATCAACAGAGGGGAGGTCAAACCGGACTGACTGGAAATGAGGGAAAACAAAGTAATTGTGGGGACGTAGCTTTGTTTCCTGAAGACAGAAGATGACTGGGGAGTAGGATCACCAATTCATCTCGATAGACTAATGCTGTGGTATTCCAATGGATAATTGACATAGGATGGACAGAAAAGGGAAGAATCTTACCACGGTTACTCTCAACTCGACAACTGCAGAGAGCCGGCAGCCAACAGCATGGAATGGCATTCAGCCAAAGGCAGAAGATCCTGATCCATAGGTTGTTTGGGGGCTGCTCCTGCCACCAGTGATCGGCAGGTTGATTGGCCACCAGCAGTGCACCTTGGCGACACAGAAGACAGCCTAGGGTGGTTACCGCCAGGTGGCACTGTAGATGAGACATGCTGTGGTGGAGAAGGAGAGGAACTTAGTTTCGTTTGAGCCTTCTTGGAAACAGGATGTTGAGATGAGGGAGGAGTCGATGGTTGTGAAGTCAGGGTACATAAAAAAAAATCTTTGGAAGTATGCTCTTTTTTGGAAGTCCAGGTGTCTGGTACTGGGGCTCTTGATTTAGCAGGAGCCAATAAAGGGTGAGCCATAGAGTGAGCAGGTGATAGTGGGGAGGTTGAACGGGCGATCTTTGTGCTGGCCAATCTGACTACTGTGGCACTAAAGGTGAGATCACAAATCTGCATGGCTGTCTCCTTAGTAGGCAGAGGAGATGCAAGGACAGTGCTATATTTACGTGCAGGGGGTGCAGTGGGCTTACGACTGGCAAATAACTTATGAGCAGCAAATGTAGAAACCTTTTCCTTCACTCTGATTTCCTGAATAAGTCGTTCATCTTTGAAAATTGGGCAATCTCTAGAGGAAGCTGCGTGGTCACCCATACAGTTGTAACGAGGGGTTGTAGGTGGACAAGCACCCTCATAGACATCCTTGCCACATGTAATGCATTTGGCCAGATTGGAATACGACTGGCTGGTATGATTAAACCACTGACACTGATAGCAACGCATAGGGTTGGGGATGTAAGGGCGAACTGAAATTACCTCATAGCCCACATTAATGTTCAATAGAAGCTGAACTCTGTCAAATGTCAAGAAGATAGTATGGGTTGGTACCAAGCCCTTGTCAACCCTTTTCATGACTATGTACAGCTGTTATGCCCTGGTCAGACAGGTAGTTATGAATTTCCTCGTTGGACAATCTGTCGAGTGAGCATGTATAAACCACCCCACTTGATGAATTTAAAGTGCAGTGTGCTTCCACCCAGCTGTGTAGCAGTGGAGTTCGCAGCAATTTTTGTGCCTGGAGGGCACCGACTGTTTCTAACAACAAGGTGCCATTTTGTAATTGAGGACAAGACTTTACAGGACCTGCAATTGTGTCGACACCTTTCTGAATAATGAAAGGGTTGACTGTGGAGAATTCTTGACCTATGTCTGACCGAGAGACAAGGAACTGTGGGACTGATGGAAGAATTGTCCGGGGCTGAGACTCCTTTAACTTTTGCTTGTGAGCAGAAACTGTAGATGTAGAGCCTCAGGTCACACATCCTGAGAAATGGACGGAGGGACCAATCAGCAAATTCGGAAGGTACCAGCTTGGGTAATCGCCCCTCCCTGGGCCTGGCCGTTACCAAGGGGTACGTATGTGTCCTACCTGTCTACCCGGGGCGGGGAATTATGCTCTACCCCATCACCGGCTACGTGTGGGAATGCGTGGGTCGGCCTTCAGACACGCAGAGGGAGGAAAGAAAGAGAAAAGGAGGAACAGAGAAAAGGAAAGGAGAGAAGCGGGGGACAGAGAGAGAGAGAGAAGCGGGGGACAGAGAGAGAGAGAGAGAGAAGCGGGGGACAGAGAGAGAGAGAGAGAGAAGCGGGGGACAGAGAGAGAGAGAGAGAGAGAAGCGGGGGACAGAGAGAGAGAGAGAGAGAGAGAAGCGGGGGACAGAGAGAGAGAGAGAGAGAGAGAGAAGCGGGGGACAGAGAGAGAGAGAGAGAGAGAGAGAAGCGGGGGACAGAGAGAGAGAGAGAGAGAGAGAGAAGCGGGGGACAGAGAGAGAGAGAGAGAGAGAAGCGGGGGACAGAGAGAGAGAGAGAGAGAGAAGCGGGGGACAGAGAGAGAGAGAGAGAGAGAAGCGGGGGACAGAGAGAGAGAGAGAGAGAGAAGCGGGGGACAGAGAGAGAGAGAGAAGCGGGGGACAGAGAGAGAGAGAGAAGCGGGGGACAGAGAGAGAGAGAGAAGCGGGGGACAGAGAGAGAGAGAGAAGCGGGGGACAGAGAGAGAGAGAGAAGCGGGGGACAGAGAGAGAGAGAGAAGCGGGGGACAGAGAGAGAGAGAGAAGCGGGGGACAGAGAGAGAGAGAGAAGCGGGGGACAGAGAGAGAGAGAGAGAGAAGCGGGGGACAGAGAGAGAGAGAGAAGCGGGGGACAGAGAGAGAGAGAGAAGCGGGTGACAGAGAGAGAGAGAGAAGCGGGTGACAGAGAGAGAGAGAGAAGCGGGTGACAGAGAGAGAGAGAGAAGCGGGTGACAGAGAGAGAGAGAGAGAGAGAAGCGGGTGACAGAGAGAGAGAGAGAGAGAGAAGCGGGTGACAGAGAGAGAGAGAGAGAGAGAAGCGGGGGACAGAGAGAGAGAGAGAGAGAGAAGCGGGGGACAGAGAGAGAGAGAGAGAGAGAAGCGGGGGACAGAGAGAGAGAGAGAGAAGCGGGGGACAGAGAGAGAGAGAGAGAGAAGCGGGGGACAGAGAGAGAGAGAGAGAAGCGGGGGACAGAGAGAGAGAGAGAGAGAGAGAAGCGGGGGACAGAGAGAGAGAGAGAGAGAGAAGCGGGGGACAGAGAGAGAGAGAGAGAGAGAAGCGGGGGACAGAGAGAGAGAGAGAGAGAGAAGCGGGGGACAGAGAGAGAGAGAGAGAAGCGGGGGACAGAGAGAGAGAGAGAGAAGCGGGGGACAGAGAGAGAGAGAGAGAAGCGGGGGACAGAGAGAGAGAGAGAGAAGCGGGGGACAGAGAGAGAGAGAGAAGCGGGGGACAGAGAGAGAGAGAGAAGCGGGGGACAGAGAGAGAGAGAGAAGCGGGGGACAGAGAGAGAGAGAGAAGCGGGGGACAGAGAGAGAGAGAGAAGCGGGGGACAGAGAGAGAGAGAGAAGCGGGGGACAGAGAGAGAGAGAGAAGCGGGGGACAGAGAGAGAGAGAAGCGGGGGACAGAGAGAGAGAGAAGCGGGGGACAGAGAGAGAGAGAAGCGGGGGACAGAGAGAGAGAGAAGCGGGGGACAGAGAGAGAGAGAAGCGGGGGACAGAGAGAGAGAGAAGCGGGGGACAGAGAGAGAGAGAAGCGGGGGACAGAGAGAGAGAGAAGCGGGGGACAGAGAGAGAGAGAAGCGGGGGACAGAGAGAGAGAGAAGCGGGGGACAGAGAGAGAGAGAAGCGGGGGACAGAGAGAGAGAGAAGCGGGGGACAGAGAGAGAGAGAAGCGGGGGACAGAGAGAGAGAGAAGCGGGGGACAGAGAGAGAGAGAAGCGGGGGACAGAGAGAGAGAGAAGCGGGGGACAGAGAGAGAGAGAAGCGGGGGACAGAGAGAGAGAGAAGCGGAGGACAGAGAGAGAGAAGCGGAGGACAGAGAGAGAGAAGCGGAGGACAGAGAGAGAGAAGCGGAGGACAGAGAGAGAGAAGCGGAGGACAGAGAGAGAGAAGCGGAGGACAAAGAGAGAGAAGCGGAGGACAAAGAGAGAAGCGGAGGACAAAGAGAGAAGCGGAGGACAAAGAGAGAAGCGGAGGACAAAGAGAGAAGCGGAGGACAAAGGGAGGACAGAGACTTTCCAGCATAGAGAGCAAAGAAGAGAGTATGTCTTACAATTACAAATGTCCGTCTCTGGACGTAGGCACAAAACATACTCCCAAAGAGGGAGAAGGTGAAGAATGTGGAAAAGGAAGGTATGTAGCCCAGAAAGGAAAGAGCCACACTAGTTCTGGTCCCCCTACTCACCACGCACGTATCCATAAAAGAGTTGTGGATCTCTGGGGGGGGGGATTTTTCTGTAGTTTTTGTACTCTTGCCACAGATATGGATATGGTATGCGGCTAAGTATAGGTAGCCAGAAAGAAGTGAAGGTGTGATTGCACCAGTTATAAGATGCATTGTATGATTAAGTGGTGTGTCAGGAATGGAGAGAGTACTATTCATCCAACCCGGGGAGAAGTATCCCACAACTGTGTAACCCAATTTCAGACCTAATGTATGGAGTATCAATGCAGAGTACCCCAATGATGTGCCCCAGAGTTTCTGAAGAATGTAATATCAGGTTTTGATTTTGGCAGCAGTTCATAATACACTGAAGCACCAAAGAAACTGGTATAGGGATACATTTTCAAATACAGAGATATGTAAACTGGAAGAATATGGCACTGCGGTCGACAATGCCTATACAAGACAACATGTGTCAGCACAGATGTTATATTGGTTACTGCTTCTACAATGGCTGGTTATAAAGATTTAAGTGAGTTTAAATGTGGTTTTATAGTCAGCGCACGAACGATGGAACACAGTATTTCCGAGGTAATGATGTAGTGGGTATTTTCCTTAAGACACTTTCACAAGAGTATTGTGAATATCAGGAATCTGGTAAAACATCAAGTCTCCAACTTCACTGCAGCTGGAAAAAGATCCTGCAAGAATGGGAATAATGATGACTAAAGAGAATCACTCAACGTGACAGAAATGCAACCCTTCTGCAAATTGCTGCAGATTTCAATGCTGTGCTATCAACAAGTGTCAGTATGCAAACCATTCAACAAAACATCATCGATATGGGATTTTGGAGCTGAAGGCCCACTCGTGTACCCGTGATGACTGCACGACACAAAGTTTTACACCTCACCTGGGCCTATCAACACTGGCCTTGGACTGTTGATGACTGGAAACTTGTTGCCCAGCCAGACAAGTCTCGTTTGAAATTGTATCGATCAGATGAATGTATACGGGTACAGAGACAGCCTGCATGTCAGTAGGAGACTGTTTAAGCTGTGAAGGCTCTGTAATGGTGTGGGGCATGTGCAATTGGAGTGATATGGGACCCCTGATACATCTAGATACAACTGACAGGTGACATGTACGTAATCATCCTGTCTGATCGCCTGCATCCATTCATGTCCAATGTGCATTCCGATGAACTAGGGCAATTCAAGCAGGACAATCCAACACCCCACACATCCATAAAGGCTACAGAGTGGCTCCAGAAACACTCTTCTCAGTTTAAACACTTACACTGGCCAGGAAGCTCCCCAGACATGAACATTATTGAGCATATCTTGGATGCTTGCATTGTGCTGTTCAGAAGAGATCTCCACCCTCTCATAATCTTGCTTATTTATGGAGAGCCCTTCAGGATTCATGGTGTCAATTCCCTCCAGCACTACTTCAGACATTAGTTGACTCCATACCACATTGTGCTGTGGCGCTTCTGTGTACTCGCAGGGGCCCTGCACGATATTAGGCTGCTGTACCAGTTTATTGGCTCTTCAGTGTATATATCTTTTGTAACTGAGTGTTCTATCAAGTGTAACCCCTAGATATTTCTGTTTTCTGTTATGTTCTGAATAGCCTTCTTTCAAAGTAGAATGTGGTGCCATTTTTCAACAGGACAATGCTCTTTACCACACATGACATTTGCCTTTACAGCCTGTATAGTACCAAGTTACTCTCATGGCCAGCAAAATTCCCAGATCTGTCCCCAATAGAACATGTGTTGACTACTTTGGACAGACATCAGTTCTGTCCCTCTGTGAATATGCAGGATCAGTCATGGATGTAGACCAGAGGGGTGTAAGGTCACACTTTTAAACTGGCATGTTCTTTGTAAATCTAATTTGATATTTTAATCATTGAATTAACACTCTGTACACAGTCAACCTGTAAGGCACCATTTTGTTTTCTCTTCCTCTCCTGGGTACTTCACTTTTTCTTCCTTGTCAGACAGTGTATGTAGGCAGGATTGTGAAAGAGCAGTCATAGTTGAATCTAAACTGAGTAAAAGACCCATCCAAGAATAGAGAATTAGGTGAATGAAGTATACTAAATAAGTGCCACAACTTAAGGGTTGGTAAAAAATGAGCAAAATAACTTCTCTATGTAACAATATATTGATAATTCAGTGTGGAAAACAAAAATCAATAACAAGATAAGTCATTCACCTGTAGCTGACTGATATGAGGCAAATACACACAACAGTTTGGAGATATAACTGACCATTTTTGTTTAGTGATCACTGTAATTCTTTTCACTGAAATTTTAACTAATAGGCAATAATGAGACTTATGAGAATCATTTGATGGATCTACTACAGTAGTTTCTAGCTGAATGTTTAATTCAGTCTCTTTTTGGCAGCATTAATAATCCTCATAATAATATTGCAAACATTTATTGTGTATGTACATTTGACGTCACTGAAGTATTTTTTCTGAAATTTTACGAGTAATGTACAAATAACATTCTTGTTTTCTTCCAAAAAGTGACTTACTGAACAATCATTCACATTTCTACACACACTATATTATCATGAAAATGTACCAAATAATTAGGAATAGCAGAATATACAAAGAGAGTTGGAGAGAAACATTAAAGTCGCAGAGAAACAACCATTTTTAGAACACATGATACTTACGTCAAACCCAGATCACGAAGGTCATCCTCAGTCAGCTGATTGAACTTGTTTACATCAATGTTATGTTCAATAAAAGTTGGAATATACTTGCGGAGACCAAGACCAGCAAGTATGAGGATGACAGTGCGTAGACTTGCATTCTTTAACTTTGATCTGAACTCTAAAATAGAAATAAGCAGCCAGTTTGTTAATATTTTTGTGCACTTATTCTCAGCACAATGTAATGTGTACCCAGCAGTAATATTTTTCACAAAAGTGCAATTAACCTCTATTCTTTCAAGCATGTCATGTCTTTGCAGCACATCAGAATTAGAATTTTATTGCCTTGTTACATATAAATTTAAATCATTGATACAATGTACAAAAACTCTTCATACAAAATGGCAAATTTCATATTGTATTTATGACATTTTAACACAAGTGATATAACTAAGACATTAACCATAACCTCAAATACCAAAATTAATATTTAATTTAGAACTTCCAGCATAAACTTTAAACATTATTGTACAAAGATAGGGTTAGCATCACTCAAGATAATTTTTAATGTATAATATCATTTCTGCACAATTATAGATGGTAATTTTCTTTTAATCAATACTAAATCCATGCTGTGGTGTCAGCAAGTAGTATCTTCATCAGATAAATAACACTAAATTTCCTCCACATCTTACTGTATTTATATCTGAATAACGTTTCTTACAAATAATACTAGAATATATATAAGATATGTACGTCACAAACACAGAGTGAGAAAATAGTTAAAAACCTTTGGTCTCTAAACCAAAGGAAAGAAGATGAGAGATTTTTGTCCCATTAATGTCAAGATCATTACAGAGGAAAAAAGTACTATCATGTAGGGAAAGGAAACAAGCTGTGCCCTTTCATAGGAATAATCATGTCGTTTGTCTTGAGCGTTTTACAGATCACAGAAAACCAAAGATTTTAACTGCTACTTTCTCAAATACAAACCAGTGAACCATCTTACATCTTACAATCCATATCTTAGACATCTTACACCTACACTCAAACAGTGGCTTGCAAAAATCCATATGTTTTATTTTAAACAGTATTTTACTTTTCTTTAAAAGTTTTATATTCAATTTACAATACTTGTATTCCTTACATCCTCCTGTTTGACCAGAAAGACTGCAGTATTTCAAGCAGAACATAGACAAGAAACCTCTGTATCTATAACAAGGACTGTTCAAAAAGTATCCGACATTTTTTATGCATTAAATGTATTCCTAGTTACTAATAAGGGCTACCATCAGCTTTAGAATGGAATGAAGACAATGAAAATTCATGCCAGACAGGGACATATGGAAGTTTGGGTCTAGCCACGAGTCATGCAAGGATAGCCAAATGGTAAGGTGACCACTCGCTACAAGCAGGAAATCCGAGTTTGTGTCCTGGTCTGGCACAAATTTTCATTGTTATGCCATTCTACAGCTGATGGTAGTCCTTATTTGATATTGTGAATACAATTAGTGTATTTCATAATGGCTGTAGTCGCCACAGTGCCTGTTCCTTTTGATGTGCTTGCATGTCCAAAGGAACTTTGCATCATAATCAGAACAACACAGACACTGCAATATTGTATTATTTTTTTATTGTTGAAACCAACAATGGCATCAGGTCATGTGTGCTCTCTATGTTTGAAGGCCTATGCAGTAGGCAAGCACAATTCTTTCCATGGTTGCAAAAACAGTCAGTTGCTGGCTACCCATTGACAAGTGAATATGTGTAAGTGGTAATAATCAGATTTTGTGTTGTGGGCAAAATGACAGAAAAAGAGGAAAAATGTTATTGCATCAAGTTTTGTTTTAAGCTTGACAATTCCCAAGCTGAAACACACTGCAAGTTTCGACAAATATTGGAGGGAAAATGAATCAGTACCACATAGATACATAACTGGTAGAACTGCTTCAAAGGTGGCCACTCATCAGAGAAAAGAAAATCACATTCAGATAGATCCTCAACACACAAATGAGGTAGGTCATTGCTGATGACCTAAGGATCCTGGTGATTCAGAATAGTTGAATTATGATCATATAACTTACAGATCAGGTTAAAATTAGTACTGGACCATTCGATCCATTTTAACAAAACACTTGGACCTCTGGAGGATATTAGCAAAATTTGTACCAAAGTTGCTAACAAATCAGCAGAAGGACTTCATTTTGAGATTGCACAAGACATGCTGGATACTGTGAACAGTAATTCCAACTTTCTTAACACAATTATCACTGGTGCTGACTCTGATTTATGGGTATGACCAAGAAACAGTGTTACAGTTGTCACAATGAAGGCATCCACCAACCCCGAGACCAAAAAAAAAGGAAGCAGGTCCGCAGCAATGGGAGTCATGCTGACTGTGTTACTCCAACAGTGTGGCCCATCATAAGTATGGCCCAGAAGGTACTACTGTCATAAGGAGTTCTACCAACAGGTTCTGTGTCACCTTCATAAGCAGTGCACCACAAACAGCTGGACTTGGGGGCAGCAGGCAGTTGGCACCTTCACTGAGAAGGTATCTGCACATCTTTACCAGAGTTTTTTTGACCAAACAACTCAGCTGTGGTTTGTCAGCCTTCCTATTCCCCTGACCTAGCACTGACTGACTTTTGGATTTTCCCTCAACTGAAAGAGACTCTGAAAGGGACCAGATTTCAGATCTGGGAAGACCTTATGCAGAATTTCATGGAGCAGCTGCACATTGTACCAAAAGAGAATTTCCAGCAATGCCCCCAGCAGTGGCTGCAGCTTTGGGAGAGATGTGTAGAAGTTGAAAGAGACTACTTTGAGGGTGACTAATGTCATACAATTGTGTCTGAATAAAAATTGATTTTATATATAAAAGCTGAATACTTTTTGAGTAGCCCTCAAAAGATCACATGTTAATTTAATGTTACTTGTTTCCTTAATAACACCATTCCAATAGCTGGAAGTGTGCCAATAACTCAGTTATATTGCACAACATAGCCAGTGCCAAGGCAATATTTCACAGCAACTGATTTGCTTGGCTGTTGTAAGCAAGTGTGATAAACTATTCCTCCATGACCCTGCAGCTCTGACCAATGTGTCACATGCCATAACTTCAGAGCATTACATCTGCCTGATGCAAACCAAGAGATGAAGACTGACAACATTCTGAAGAAAAGTATTTTGCCACAAGAGACTATTAAGAGTCTTAAACCTTATTGTGCTTTGTCTCTTCCAGCCCCGCGCCCCTCTTACTTCCCTTCTCAGATTGTATGGCCTTTAAAACACCCACAAGGAAAGGTGTTTCTCACAGGTCTATAGTCAGTAGCATTGGTGCTCCAACGAACAGTTTAGAAGATCCCTTATCTCCAACAAGCAGCAGTTATTCAATGACCAGTTCTATGAAAGCCAGCTAGAACAGTGATGAGGAACCCTTTGCACCTACTGTGATGTATCTTTCCTTTCTAGCAGATGTAGGAGAGAGACATTTAAATTTCAATAAAAATATGCAATGGATGAATAAAGGTTTGCCTTGGGAAAGACACACTACAAATGTGATAGCACAATGTGGTTAGTAAATAGTAATATTACACACATCAAGATACAATCAAACTTTCTACTGTATGGAATTGCCCTCATTTAAGTTTGTATGCCATCGCACATGATCTTTTGAAGTATCCGACTCTGGTGGCTATTCAGCATCATTATTGTTTGGAGGCTCATTGACTTAAAATATTATCCTGACCTCTGTGTAAAACGTGGTAATGAATACTAATTTAGACATCATAAGATTGATCCACAGGTTCGACCTGTGGAGAACAAAACACTAACATGACGTGATAAACAATTGGTCAGTCTGCCTTCAAACAATGTGACAAAATTCCAGATATATGTGCCTGAAAAATATAAGATCATCAAATAAAATTAATCTCATAGTAGCAATAGGTTTCTGCAATAACTGCAGATACCACTACTCAATATTAAAATTATTAGATACTACACAGAAATGACAACACCTGCCTCTTAATCCATCAAATGACAGAACAAAAGAGAGTAGCCAGAAGAGGAAACCTCAGCTTCTTAATATGTCATTTATTTCTAAGTAAAAAAGATGAATGCAAAGCAGATGTTACTTATTACACGTTATGCATATTGTTTGTGACTTACAATTAACATCCATTCTTCAATCATTGATACTACATATACGTTTTGTGATATAGTTTCTTACAGGTTGATGGTTTCTGTGTCAAAGTAATAAGAAAAAAGCTTTTTATAGGATATGTTTCACTGGCCCCCTGAATTCTGGAAGTTGTGAGTTAACAACACTTCACTTCCAGGATTCAGTTGAAATTAACTAAATGGAAATGGGATATGTCCACTTGGCATATTTACACAGTCTTTTGTTCACACATTTTCCCCAATTAACAAAATAGAACTGTCTGTGCAAAAGATCTGAACATTTATTGATTTACTTGGGATGTCTGGAATCATTTTTATGATAGCCTGGGCAGATATTTTGACTTGTTGACCCATCTGGGTGTGGGATTGAGGAAAATTAGACCTTAAAACCCCAATCTGATCCTTCAAACTACTTCCTTATTTTCAATACCTTTTGATTACAATGTTTTCAACAACTAGTACTGCTATAATCCTTTGTGCAACACCTGTATATGGGCCATGGCACCAGGCCATCAGCATGCTATACTTCAAGTAGTCCACCAATGACAGCTGAGTAGACCACCCACCAGAGGCCACCTATGGTGGGTCAAAAGACTAGTTCACACTGCATGACATTTGCTGTGCTGCCTACCAGAGCCCTCCTCTATACAAAGGCTATGCAGCCGGCTCTCCCTCTCAGATTGTGTTGTTCTCCATATTTTACTGTTCCTATGTTTGTAGTTTCCTTGAATGTGGATCAGTAAACAGTTGTCCTGCTTTACAATTATATTGGTGACAGGTGTGGTTTTCACTTCTGTGGGCTCAGTCTAATTGATTGTTCCATCAGTTCTCATGTTCATGGAGGCAGTGCTCAAATCTCTTCTCAAACAGCAGCAGGCTCCTGCAGTTGCTATCACAAACTTTCAGCCACACTAACTTCACTGGCTCCCATGCCGTCAGCATTCCCGTCACCCTTTCCCCTTTACAATCATGGGCCAAAGACTGGGAAGCTTACGAGAAGTGGCTGCACCAACACTTCCTCGCATTTGGTATCACTGATGCAAACATATGTAATGCTTTGCTCCTTTTTTTTGTATTTCTCCTCCAGTTTACCATTTGCACCAAACAGTTCTGCTCCAGGAACATGTTGCTTTCATTCAATGAAATGTGTAGGTTGTTGTCAAATTATAACTACAAATGCATGCATACCATTGCAGTGTGTACAGAGTTATATCATTGTCAAACAGGCCCACCATTCCTATGACTTTGGAGGCTGAACTTCACACTCTCAGGCACAAATGTCATTTACCAATGTTGATTATGATTCCTATGCTGATTATATGGTCCATGACAACATCATTCAATTAGCTGCTGACAGAGATGCACCAGCACACACTACAGTGGGAGAAACCATCTTTGGCTGAAGTGTTAAATACTGCTCAGTCTTTCAAGGTACCTTGTGCTGTTGGTAATCAATTGAGGCTTGGTGGAAGATTGCTATAGTGGCTCTTGCTCCTTTATATGAGGCATCAGTCATGGCTCAGAGAGGAAGATGATGTGGCAGCCATACAAACATGGCCGCCACACTGCACTGGACAGTGACATGACAAAGAACAGCAGCAGCACTTCCATCTTACCCATACTGTTTCATGCAACATGATAGGGCTACATGCTCTATGCACTTGGCGACCTGCAAGAACAGGACTTGCAGCATCTGTGTTAAGTTCCTGGCTCTCTCCAGCAGATATGGAAATGGATGGTAATTTTGTGTCTCCATTACTTATAAATAATGGAAACAGTTTATTGAAGTGCAAGTGATGGGCAAAGGGCTCTGACTACAAGTGGACAGAGGTGCCAAACTTATGTGAAATTGGGATCTCCAGCATTGTCTCCAGTTACTCAACATATGGTGAGTTACAACAGGTAGCACATTTCAATTCTGGGGATATTTACAGCTCCCACTGTGTATAAATCTGCAGTTCATGCCTTGACCTTTCTAGAAGTGAATGATGCTGGCACTGACAATTTGTTCACTCTGGATGCTTTCAGTGCTTTTTGTTTTTCCATTGGGGACTTGATGCACCTAGTTTCTGACTAGATCCCTGGATTCTGTGTGTTCCGAGTTCTTGTTTCTTGTTTCAGATGGGTCAGATTGTGTCATTAACTTTATGGCTGACATTATCCTCAAAGCTAGGGCCTTGCTGCACTATTTCAATGTATGACCTATTCCAGTGGACTCACGTAATCAGGTGAAATCAGAATTAGACAGGCTGACATCACTGGGGGTCATATGGCTTATTACATCAAGTGAGTGCCCCCCCCCCTCCCCCCTCCCCTTCATGACTGTTAGAAAACCAAATGGTTGGCTTCACCTTTGTGGTGGCTTTAAAGTTTACATTAATGCTAATTCTATTATTGACACCTAACCTTTTCCCCTTCAGGATGAGTTATCAGCCAAATTCTCTGTGGGCTAGTTTTTCTCTAAAATTGATTAATCTGAACCAATTTACATGATCTCCTTGTGATTAACATGCCCTTTGGGCTGCATCAATATCAGCACCTCTCATTACGTGTTGCTAGCACCGCTGAAATTTTCAACAGTTTTTTTTAACAACTGACAGTGTCTGTTCTGTGGTACATCAACTATCTCAATGACATCATAATAATTGGTGTATCCATGGAAGAGTGTTTACACAATGTATGCTCCTTGTTCACAGTCTTGTGTACTGTGGGATTAGTGTGCAATTTGGCCACATCACACTTCTTTCAGTGATCCATTGTCTATTAGGGGTTTGAGGTTTATCGGGATGGTGTAAAGCCTTTACATCATCATGTCACCTCTATTACAGCTCTCCCTCACCCTTCCATCGTCAAAGAACTCCAAGCATTTTTAGGTAAAATTGCATACTATCACAAATTCATTCTGGATACAGTCACATTGGTCCATTCTCTTCATGAATTGCTCCACAAGGATGTTCCTTTTTGGTGAGGCCAGTTTGTGAGCAATTGCTCATGCTTTTGAAATCTAAATTGCATTCTGCTCCTTGATTGTCTACCTTCCATCCTGGTCAGCACCTGGTCTTGGTTTCAGATGCCTCAGTGTGGCTCAGAGCCATTCTTGCACATTGCTATGAGTATGGTTCTGAATGTCTAATAGCTTATGCATCTAAAACGCTTAAAGGATGCACTTGCTATCATCCATGCCCTCAAGAACTTTAATTTATTCTCACATGGGTCTAAATTTCATCTCAATACAGACCAAAAACCCTTGGTTTCATTGTTTAATATTTCTGCTTCATTGCCTGACAAAGCAGCACATTGCATCCTGTGTTGGGCCTTGTTCCTGTCTCAATACAACTATGAAATATATTTTTGGCCTCTGCACAGCATGTCCTGTCCTGGCTTCCAATGGGGGTGGACCCTACTTTTGATCAGGAAGAGCTCTTTTGCTTTCACTTAGATGTTGAGGTGCAATGTACAGTGGAAGGGTTCCCTATTATGGGCTACCAGTTCACAGTTGCTGTTGCCCTTGCCAATTCAGTTTTGTACCAGGTTGTTTGGCATTGTCAGCATGGTCAGCCTCCAGGCAGGGCTTCTGAATCTTTATGAACTATTTCCACCTTGTGGATGTCACCGTCATCTGTTCTCCTCCAGGACCTAGCACTTTAACACATGCTGTTGGCCCTTCCCATGATGCTTTGCTGCCACCTGTGCTTCTGCTGCTGTCTGCGCCAACACCCTCAGGTCCTTCACCAGGGACAACCCCAGCACCCCCATCTGAGCAGCCAGTGCCAGCCCAGATATCAAGATGCTGACAGCATCCTTATCACCAGCTCTTCCTGATGGTATTTCGAAGGGGGCAGTTGCTGCGTGTCTCTGCAGATTTGCCATTTCCGACCATGCTCATCCGTTCTGGTCTGGAAACTCCCTCTGCCATCATCGTCACTATCTGCAGTGCCCACTACAGCACCCACGGATGTATCAGTGTCTTCAGTTGCTCTGATGCCTGCATCAGAGGAGTGCCCTTTCCAGAAGAGGGGAGGGGTGCTATAGCAATGTACACAACACCTGAATACGCATTGTGTCACCAGGCCGATGGCACTCTACACTTCAAATAGTTTGCCAATGGTAGCTGCACAGGCCAGCCATCAGAGGCTGCTTGTGGTGTGTTACAAGGCTACTGTGCACAACTTGACATCTGCCACACAGCCTACCAGAGCTCTCTATATATGAAGGCAGCACAGCTGGCACTATCTCAGTTTGTGTTCTACTGCTTATTGTACTGTTTCTATGTTTGTGGTTTACTTGAACGTGGATCAATAAATTGTTCTCCTTAGTGGCTGCACTATTGCCCATATCTAGCTTTATGATGAGTGCATTTACATCAAGTGAAGAATAATAATGAATAAGTTCTTGGTTTGCAAAAAGACAAAGAATAATTTTAATTCTCCACTTGCCAGGCAGCAAAAATTCAGCTTTTGCATGGGTTCTCTTGATATTTTGAAATAGTTCATTGGCATTTAATGTTTATTTATAGTGTGGTCATTAAGTTTATTACATTTTGAACCATTTCTTTCTGTTTTCACCTACCAGTGCTATTAAAAGTTAATGTTTCAATTTAAGTGTCTTATACAATTTTGATTTCATTTCATATTTATATGAGTATGGTTTACAGAACAAGATTTTATCATTGTATTTCCATGTTAAAGCTGAAATCATTGTTATACAATGGGTGGCATGCATGCACAGAATGCTGAGATGTCAGCAAGATGGGACAGCTGTCCAGCTGTCTCAGTTGCTAGTACTGCAGAGTCATGGTCTGCTAACATCAGCATGCTTGGTCACTCTTTCCCATTGGGTTAAATAGCCTCTCATCAGGATTGGTCACAAGCAACAGTTGTACAGCAGCACCAGTTTTCTGCAGCATATGATCTGTTTTACCATACACTCAGACTCAATGGTGTTAATACACCAATTCTTTGAATTACAATATGTCACAATTCTTTCTTTTGTGTGTACCTCTCATCAAGTTAATGCTTCTGTTTTTCAGTGAGGAATCTTCTTTAATCTTAAGGCATTTACATTCTACAAGAACTTTCCTGCAACATTTAGAATGGTTGTTTTAGGTATCTGCTGTTTATTTGATCCGTATTTGTTAGCAGGGTTCAGTTCACATCATGAACTTTTAATTATTAGAAGCCAATACTCTTACATTTTTATTATTACATTGAAGAGTTATTTATCATGGGATGTTGTACCACTTATGTATAGTGTGTGTTAATTTCTAAATCACCAACAAAAGCACTTCAAGTTTCCTCGCATGGTAGGTTTCAGCAATAGTTTTCACTTAGTCCAAAACTGCATTGGTCATGTCCTTATATTTCAGAAGTGACAACTGATTCTCACTGTGGATTACTGAGGGCTGTAGAATCACTCACAGCTGCACTGCATTGCTACTCATGTGCATGGTGTTCACATCTCAAAGTGTTCTTCATTGCCTTCAGGGAAATGCATTACTATATTTGAATAGTCCATCCACTGCATAACCTGCCATTGGATATGCTCTACACTTCACAGTTCGAGATCACAAAAGTAGGTGACCACTTCACAAATTTTTCCATCAGTTCTCTGTACCATTGCACATGCATTAACTTTCAAATGTCACTGACATGAGCCTCCACAATTGACCTATGTGCATTGACACAAATTCCTTCCCCATATTATCACATTCACAACGACTTTTTCCTGCCTCTGTTCTCACCCTGACATTCTAAACACTTTTTGTGTTGTCAGTCCCTGTTTTTATCCCCGATAAATCAGAATTTTACTTTTATTAACAATAAGTTTGAAGTTTTCTGATATATTTTAATACATAATAATTTTAACATTAATATTTACATGGAAATTTTGGTATCTGAATAGTTATTTCTTTGTCTTTCATATATGACCAAGGACCAGATATACACAGATTGATTTTCATAGTTCCTTTCTTTTACTTTTAACCTCCTTTTAATCATACACACATCAAAAAAAATTTTGCACCACCCCAGTTCCCAGAGCTCCTGAAGATAGACATTGACTGTGGATATTGTATCACAGACACAGTCCTTTTGACTATTCAGAGACATCACTAAACCTGCCCAAAAAGTAAACAACCATGCACGAGCAGCACCTATTAGACAGAGGGGTCCGACAGCCAATCAGTTCCAGTCATTCTACCAGGCAGGAGGTACACAGTTTGTGTTTTCTGCAGCCAATACCACAGTTCGATCATATTCACATTGTTACTTTGTGCCAGGAAGGGCTCTCAACAAGGGAAGTGTCCAGGCACCTCTGAGTAAACCAAAGCAATGTTGTTCGGACATGGAGGAGATACAGAGAGACAGGAACAGTCGATGACATGCCTCGCTCAGGCCGCCCAAGGGCTACTACTGCAGTGGAAGACCACTACCTACGTATTATGGCTCGGAGGAACCCTGACAGCAATGCCACCATATTGAATAATGCTTTTTGTGCAGCCACAGGACATCATGTTACGACTCAAACTGTGCACAATAGGCTGCATTATGCGCAACTTCACTCCGAACATCCATGGCGAGGTCCATCTTTGCAACCACGATACCATGCAGTGTGGTACAACATGCTGAATGGACCACTCAGGATTGGCATCATGTTCTCTTCAACGATGAGTGTCGCATGTGTCTTCAACCAGAGAATCGTTGGAGACATGTTTGAAGGCAATGCCTTATACACAATGTCCAGTGAGTGCAGCAAGGTGATGGTTCTCTGCTGTTTTGGGGTGGCATTATGTGGGGCCAATATATGCCACTGGTGGTATTTGAAGGCACCGTAACAGCTGTAGGATATGTGAATGCCATCCTCCGACCAACAATGCAACCATATCGGCAGTATATTAGTGAGGCATTTGTCTTCATGGATAACAATTCACACCCCCATCAAGCACATATTGTGAATGACTTCCTTCAGGATAACATCGCTCGGCTAAAGTGGCCAGCATGTTCTCCAGACATGAACCCTATCAAAAATGCCTGGGATAGATTGAAAAGGGCTGTTTATGGATGATGTGACCCACCAACTACTCTGAGGGAGTACGCTGAATCACCATTGAGGAGTGGGACAATCTGGACCTACAGTGCCTTGATGAACTTGTAGATAGTATGCCGTGACGAATACAGGCATGCATCAATGCAAGAGGATGTGCTACTGGGATTAGAGGTACCGGTGTGTACAGCAGTCTGGACCACCACCTCTGAAGGACTCTCTGTATGATGGTACAATATATAATTTGTGGTTTTCATGAGCAATAAAAAGGGTGGAAATGATGTTTATGTTGATCTCTATTCCAGTTTTCTACACAGGTTCTGGAACTCTCGGAACTGAAGTGATGCAAAACTTTTTTTTTTATACGTGTGTATGTACATAGTTATCCATAGAGTTATATTACAATTCTATTGGAATATCCTTACTTGTTCCCACAGGTAACAAACACTACTTCTGTGGGATTAATGCATGTGATAAATGCAAAACAAACCACACATCGGAAGTTTCTGCAGTAGCACAAAGGTGCTTGCCCTATTTGTAATTTGTCCCTGAATCTTCGAGCCCAGAAGAAGACCATCATAACCCATTTTGTTTGTGGAAATTTTAAATTATACAGACATGAAAATAAACTTAGAAAGTCACTAACTAGTTGTAAAATTTCCTCTCCCTCATTTATTTATGTAGATTATGTACATGTTCATTTATAGTTATCTACATTTGTTTACTACTTTACTGGAATTCTCTCTAGTTATTCCAACCTTGTGATTTTACTCTTTTGAAAGTATTTAAAACGTTAACTTAAGCCCATGTCTTGAGATGCAGTTCATCAATTTCTGCTTTATACTCACAAAGTGACAAGGTCATGTCACATTAGTGACAACTGTATATTACTACATTCACTCAGTTAGAAATCCATTTCTTAAGCATGTAAAATACAAAATTAGTGCAACCAATATTCTTTTTACTTCTGGGTACTGTGCTGTTTGCACTGCATCTATAATCTTTTCTACACTTACATACTAAGACAAATTCTTACAATAAATTACACAAGAAATGTATCCTTAAATTTCAGAAAGTTCATCTATTCATTAGTCTATTTGCAACATAAATTACTTAATATGGTTTACCTAAACATCATCCTCACATGTCTTAAGTATTTGTACCTAAAATCACAGTGTTCAAGAAAACACACTCATCTATTGTTGCTAACTTATTTACACATTGATGCATCTGTGTTTTGGTTGTCATTGGCATGTGAAATTCTGACATATACACTATAAAGTTTCATCTCTAATCCTTGTAAATATTTACAATTACAAATAAAAAATAAAGAAATTATAAAATTTTGTCAGGGTTGTACATAACTCCTTAGATCTTTATGAGGATATAATCCTTTTATTTTCTCTAAGTTTGGATATGCTATCAGGTAACATCCTCTATGAGAGACTCTTGCCACTCTAAATTGACCATTATACATCAATTGCCATTTATTATCCTCCTCCATCCTTAGTGAAGGTTTTGGAATAGTTCTAAGGAGCATGTTGTCCCATGGGTTAATCTCTCGTGTTTTGTAAACTTTGTATCATAAGAATCTTTTCTTTTCACCCTCCACTGCACATCTTACTATGCTATTTCTTTAAATCTTGGCACTTCATCCACAGCGTACGGTAAGTAGATAAACAGATTTCATTGGACGCTACCTCCACGTTATAATGTTAACTATTAATGATCCCAGATTTGTCATAAAAGACATTAATGTCTTTCATTTGCAGATCAGCCAATTTGGCCACTTGTATAGCATTGAGGGATCATGATTGTGCACAATGGTCTGAATGTGGTCCAGTTAGATTCCACAATGATGTTTTAAGCCTACGATTTTGATTTGCCAAAACAGTGTGACTGCATGTCACTTATTTACTGTAGTTCCTTCTGTACAATCTTTATCCTGTTTCCTTGGCTGTATTTGTTGTGCTGTGCTTTAATTTCTAACAGATCTACAATGATTTCCTCTCCATCAACTGTCAAAATACATTTACCATGTGAGAGACCAATGGTACAGTTCCTCTAACAAATTCAAACCCAATTATGCGGCTCACAATTAAGCCTTTGATGAGGAATGTGCATTTCTTCGCTCCATTACCTGTATTCAGTTTACCTGAACCTGCCATTTCACATTTGGCAATTTTGTGCCAATACCTCCCAAAATCACGCAGTCCTGCAACATCAAGGTGGATATCAAGTGAGTCTCAGTGATTTTATTGAAAAAATTGTTACCATAACATCTACCATAACTCCTGTGTCTATCACAATAACAGTGGAAACCTCCTTCATGATCACACTAACAGCTGCCTGGAACAAATCCCTTGTCTACTCTCTGCAGGCACAATGTCATTGCATACCTATGCTGCAATTACATCTGCTGCCTTCACTCCACCTCGTGACATATACCAGAGAGCCAAGTACAGTCACATTTTGTTTGTCAAACCACTCGAGCTGAGTGGAGTGTAACCTTTTGACACCTCCACTATTCTAACTGATTGGTTTTGTGGTGATGACCTGTTTTGATTGTCTGGTTATGACCATTTTGGTTTACCACCCGGATTAGGCATCTGTCTATCCCCTATGTTTGTGTTGCGAGGTGATCCAGTGTTATGTATCCTGCGATACCCCCACATATTACCACATGTTTTCTGACAGTTCTGACTAACATTACCAAGTGGATTATTTGCATATCCCTGGTTAAACTGGTGATCATTCCTACTTTTTGTTGAAATATAGAGTACTATTTTGATGCCACTGATCCATTTGCATTTACAGAACTGCTGTAGGTTGGCACACTATTGCTGCACCACTCAGCATCTCTACCATGATTGTTGTGACTGCTGTCTGCTGACCAACATCATTGCCAGAGCTGCACTTTAATTCATCATGCACTAAATCCAGCAAATCAAGAACAGACCAACTGCTCTAGATTCACCTCCTGTGCATGGATTAATTTTTCCTTTATACGGGCTAGTACTTTGACTTTAAAAGTTTAATAACATCTCTGTGACACATGACCATCTCAGTATTCATTTTTTTTAATATCACTAAATACTTTGTTAAACACCGCTGTTTCATGTTATAGGACCCAGAATTTGGCAACTCCTTCCAAAGTCACTCCAGCGTGGATGCAGACTATTATTTGTTTAAGAAAGCTCTTTAAAATCCTTCACAACTGACACCTTTCAGCTGTTTCTATAGCCTAAAGGGCAGCATTCCCTTGCATGTAAGCTGTCACAAATTGGATTTTTTGCTGATTGACCCATGTTAGGCTAACACACCTCTAAACTCTTTTATAAATTCAACTGTCTTGATGGTACTATTCTCCAGAAAAAACATCTTAAACTGCCTATGTTTTAAAAGCCTCTCTTCTGCAGAATGGCATCAAATGCCTTCTTAAGTCTACATCTACATATATAGTCCGCTAGCCACCAAGCTGTGTGTGGTGGAGGGCACAATTAACGCCAAAGTCATATTTTCCCCCCTCTGTTCCACTCGCAGATCACGTGAGGGAAAAAACAACTGTTTGAACGCCTCAGTACGAGCTCTTATTTCCCATATCTTTGAACGATGATCATTACATGATTTGAAAGTTGGTGGTAATAATATATGCTCTACATCCTCGGCGAAGATTGGATTTCAGAATTTAGTGATCAGACCACCTGTTTAGCGCGTCGTCTATCTGCAAGTGTGTCCCACTTCAAACTTTCTATGAGATTTGTAACACTCTCGCGATGGCTAAATGTACTTGTCACAAATCTTGCCACTCTTCTTAGGACCTTCTCAATCTCTTTAATCAGACCCAACTGGTAAGGGCCCCATGCAGATGAACAATACCCTAAGACTGGATGAACTAATGTATTGTCTTTGTTGAAGGACTGCATTGCTTCAGGATTCTACTAATAAACCGTAATCTAGAAACATAGCATCAACCTGTGCGCCTATGTCTACAGTGCTATGGATCTCGTGGAGGAGCAAAGTGAGGTAAGTATCGCAAGATCTCTGTTTGCAGAATCCATGTTGATTTTCATAGACGAGATTTTTGTTCTCTGAAAACATTATAACACATGAGCATAAAAAATGCTCCACACTTCTAGAACATATTAACATTAATCATATGGGCCTATAATCACAGTACATGCATCTGTCTTATGATGCTTCTTGAAAATTGGAACGATCAGCACATTTTTCCAGTTGCTAGGTACCTTCCATTGCTCCAGTGACGTACTGTAGTGCTTCAAGAATTTCCGCATAAATTTTAGAACCACTCATCCTTGCGCGCGCTCGCAGATCAAGTAAGTCAACCGATGTGAGAGAGGTGTGAATTTTGCTTGCAATCCAATGTCACACCACTCCTTATTGTCACACAGTGTTAGAACGTGTCAACCAGTGAAAAGGACTCTAAAAAATGGGAATTTTGAGAGGAAATCAAAGCAGAAGATATGATGTGTTGCCATTGCAACCAGGTATAACAAGAGAACACTACTGTTTCATGGAATTGGATTTGGCCTAAAAGTTCAAATGATGAAAATCAATAAATGCAATAAAAGAGAAGACATAAGAAAGATATTATGGTAAAAGAAAAGAGAAGATTCCAACATATTAGACTAAGAAGATATATGGCGAGAATAATTCATCAAAGAAGATCTGTTGTGGGGAGTAAGTGGCTCTCTCTCATCGCAGGGACACAGACGCGGAAACCAGCCTACATCCAACGATGCCAGCACCAGTCTCCGATCACTGGTGCTGATTCCACGTACGCTCACAACACTGAAATCAACATTGAACACCACCGGCACCAGTGCTGTTCACTGGTGTTCTATCAAAACACCAATGCTTTCGTTTGGTAAGTTACAGCAGCTTTGTTTTTAGATCTATTTTTCCCACGTGGAGTGTGTCTGTATATATCTGTGTGTGTGTGTGTGTGTGTGTGTGTGTGTGTGTGGGCGCGCGCGCGCGAGCGAGCAAGCGCAAGTGTATACCTGTCCTTTTTCCACCTAAGGTAAGTCTTTCCGCTCCTGGGATTGAAATGACTCCTTACCCTCTCCCTTAAAACCCACATCCTTTCATCTTTCCCTCTCCTTCCCTCTTTCCTCATGAAGCAACTGTGGGTTGCGAAAGCTTGAATTCTGTGTGTGTGTGTGTGTGTGTGTGTGTGTGTGTGTGTGTGTCTATCAGAGGGAAACATTCCACATAGGAAAAATATATTTAAAAACAAAGAAGCTGTAACTTACCAAACGAAAGTGTTGGTATGTTGATAGAGACAATATAAACAATAAAAAACACACAAACACAATTTTCTAGCTTTTGCAACTCACAGCTGCTTCATCAGGAAAGAGGGAAGGAGAGGGAAAGACTAAAGGATGTGGGTTTTAAGGGAGAGGGTAAGGAGTCATTCCAATCCCAGGAGTGAAAAGACTTACCTTAGGGGGAAAAAGGACAGGTATACACTCGGCGCGCACCCACACACCCATCCGCACATATACACACACAGGCAACATATGTAAATGCAAAGAGGCTGGGCAGAGATGTCAGTCGAGGTGGAAGTACAGAGGCAAAGATGATGATGAATGACAGATGAGGTACGAGTGGCGGCAACTTGAAATTAGCGGAGGTTGAGGCCTGGTGGGTAACAGGAAGAGAGAATATATTGAAGGGCAAGTTCCCATCTCCGGAGTTCTGATAGGTTGGTGTCAGTGGGAAGTATCCAGATAACCCGGATGGTGTAGCACTGTGCCAAGATGTGCTGGCCGTGCACCAAGGCATGTTTAGCCACAGGGTGATCCTCATTACTAACAAACACTGTCTGCACAGAGATAGAGAGAGAGAGAGAGAGAGAGAGAGAGAGAGAGAGAGAGAGAGAGAGAGAGAGAGAGAACTATGATGCTTTCATATCACATCTATACATAAGTGTATATAAACTATGGTCACTCTACATCAGGTATACCTCTTCTTCATACTGTCAGTCATATTAATGTGCATTTCTGAACATGTCACCCATGCATGTGCTTATTGGTGGTGGTTCATGTGTGGCACCCTTTATCACTACTCTCTCTTGCTGCAGACTGTTGACATGATCATTTGCTTGTTCATGCCACAATGGTATGTTGAGCTTTAACTCAATTTTCATCTGTATCAATTCAATTTTTACTAAATCATTAGAGGCGCTGTACACTTGCATCACTTATTTACCCACGCTTTGTGCAGCAGCACATAATTCAGTGTTGAGTGATTCATTAATTTGCATCTCTTGTGTCCTTAACCAGGATGAAAAGTCATTTGCAAGTTGCCTGTCAAGACTTATGTTGATCTTACCCTCTGGCTCCACAACTAAATTCTGAAACTGAGTTGAGGGTCATTGTACGGATGTTTCCATTGCAGTTTGCACCATCTTGAGCACACCCATATTGTTCGTTATTTCTTGCATTGTATCTGGTGTACCTTGATGCATATCGTAATGCTGATATTTCAGAAAGTACACTCGCAAAATTCTCATTGATCTGACTATCTGATTGTCTTTGGCAACTTGATTAAAATTCTCATACACCTGTGCATCTAAACTTTTCACACACAGTCAAAATTATTTTCTAATTGTTTTGATCATCCCTTCACAACCTGTTCAAGTGTTCTGGTATTTTTTTTGGTTATCCCTTCACAATATTGCTTAGTATGGCATTCATTATAGTTTCTAATTTTTTATATAACATCGCAAATGGATTTACAGATGTTTGCTGAACTCTTTCACTTGGAGGAGGTTGTACTAGTACTTCACCTTTGATGGCAGCTTTGTCTGGAATTCCTATCTTTGGCTCTGCCATATTGCCGTTTTTGACATTTTCTTGACTCTGTAATTCTTCTCCAAAATTCATATTTTCTACCTTGCCAATTTTCATCATAACAGTTAATAATTCTGAGAACTAACTTAATCACTTTACTTATGTTTGCATGGATGTAAGTAATGCAGTTAACAAAAAAAATTCTTCAACTTTCAAGAAGATTCACATGACATTACAATGTCATATTGTGCAGATATCTTAACTAGATGGAATGCAATAGTAGTCATCTTAATGTCTTGACAACTGAGAACCAAACAGTTAGTATAATTAAAATTCTTAAAATTGTAAATTCAAAAATTTATCATGGGATTTGATATGTCCACTGGGAAATCTCAGTATTCATCACATATGATAGGAACAGATGTCTTCACCTGATATTTTTGTTATTTTCTCTTATGACTATATAGTATTTTTAATTTCATATAATTTTATTATTTCCAAATAAATGCAACTGATATTCCTTTCTTAATCCTTTCACTCATTTCTTTGTACACTTCTCCTCCAGTTAGGCACTGGATCAGGCTATTACATTCAACAAGGGAATTATTTGTAACACCATGTTGAAATATTTCCTTGATCTTTATTTCCCTAATGGAGGTGTTAGGAATAGGCTGTTGAAACAGTCTAGTAGTTGATCTCCAACTTTCGTATCTTGCTTACGTTTCTTGCTTGTGGTCACCATACAATACCAATGCTGCAAGGGTCCTGCTCTTCAGCACCCTTGAACTGTGGCACAGCTTCTTCTCCATGGACTTCAATCCATTGTGCTGAACATGCTGAAAGAGACTTTTCTTGTTCCAGTGGAACAACATACTCAGAAGATAAACTCGGCATATTTCGTATAATATACAACTCTAATGTCTCTTAATGACTCTACTACATGCGCGTAACATTCCATCTACAATTTGTCATGTGTCCATTTTCCACCCAACTCAGAACAGTAGTACAATACATTTGAACCAACGCTGTGATGTTTTCTTTGGCATCATGGAGGTCATGGGTGCTTCATGCCTCACCCTCATGGCCTCATGGAGAAAATGACACCACCTAACAGGTAGAAGTGCCAGCCATGGCCTGCATCGCCAATAGCACAGGATTACTGCAATTATGATCTGTACAAACTGTCTGCTGACCTCCCAAAAGTAGGATGCTTCCTACTTATTAACTACCTTAACCCACAAACATCTTTCATCATCCAATGAATATCTATGACATGGAACGTCTCATTCTACAAATGGTATGTTGCACCTATATATACATACAATAATTTTAATATTTTCGCAAGAACCATCCTGTTAAGGTTTCCAGTTGTAATATAGCTTTCTATCTTTCCTTTCTGGCAGGTAAAGTTGAAAAATATTTAAATTTTGATAAAAATATGCAATGCTTGGATAAAGGTTTGGCTTGGGGATACACGCCCTGCAAATTCAGTTGCACAGTTTGGTTAGTAATTAGTAATATTACACACATTGAGATACCATCACACTTTTACTTTACTTAATTACCATCATTTAAATTCATAATCCATCATACAAAACCTTTTGATGGATTAGACCCAGGTGGCTATTGAGTATCATTATTGTTTGAAGGCTTGTTGACCATGAAAATACATTACTGACTTCAACTTAAAAGTGGTAATGAATATTAATTTGGATTTCATAAAAACATATCAGCAGGTTTAACACATGGAGGATAAAATACCTAAAACATGCAGTGTGATAAACAGTCATTTTGTCTCCAAACACTGTGTGCACAATTTCCTGATATATCCACCATAAAAATATAAAATCCTCAAATGAAATTAATCTGGTAGCAACAATAGGCTTCTACAATAACTGCAGGCACCACTATTCATTAACAAAATGTTTTTTTATAAAAAAGATATAACAGAGGAATGACAACACTTACATCCCAATCCAACAAGTAATAAAAAAGAAGTGAGTATCCAGAACAGGAAGTTTCAGTTCCTAACACAGTACTTCTTTTTAAAAAACTGATTTATGATCAACATAGGTTCTTCAGTCACTGATATTACATATATGTTGTGTGCTATAAGAGTTTGATAGGTTGTTGGTTTCCTTGCTAAAATAATTTAAAAGTAAAGTATCTTTTTATATGATACACTTCACTATTATTGCCAGTCTGTTAATGGAAGATTTTTTAGTACATGCCATGGAGTCAGCAATACTGAAATCTGCATGCTTTTTTAGATAATCAGATGATACTTTTATTGTTTGAACTCATGAAAGCTAGAAGTTAAAAAGATTTTTAGAACATGAATATTCAGTTTACTATGGAGGAGGAAAAAGAGTGGCTACCTTCCCTTCTGGGGCTTACTGATTTGTATCTTCAGGCTGTCAACTGTCACCATCCAGCATAACATTGAAGGATACTTCATAATTTGGTTCATATAGCCCACTTATCTCAGACCCTGAGGGTTTGTAAGCTGAGTTATCCCAAGCCAGAGTCACCTTTCACCATAACTATTATAGCGGAAGGCAGATCAGACACTTGTTGCACTATCAAACCACCCTGAATTGGTGAATGATGACCAAAGTGGCACCAAAGTCTACACCTTTTTGTCTTATGCAGGTAGCATTTCCAACAGAATTGGTCACATCCTGCAAAAACATGGTGTTAAGTATGGTTTTTAACTATTAACTAAGATAGGGCCTTTTTAATGTTTGTAAAGGATGATCTCTTTTTGCGTAAGCTGGGTTTCTACATTATCTCTTGCAATTGTGGCATGTTATACATTGGCCACACCATCAGGACCGTGGTGGACCATTGTGTTGAGCATAACAGATACAAACACTTACAACAGCCAAGGCAACCTGCTATTGCAGAGCAATGTCTTGGCACCAGTCATATTGTGGAATAACACAGAGATTCTGGTGTGCACTTCCAGCCACTTGTGTAGCCTGAGAAAAAATGTTCTGCGTTTAACAAGGCAGGGCACTGTGTCAGCTGAGAAGAGGGGGGTTGATGCTGAACAGTCTCCCTGGAGTCGAGGGACGCAATGGCAAAGCCGTTCTCACGTCTGGCAAGAGTGATGATGAGGAGTGATAGGTAGCGGAGGAGGAAGTGGGGTTGGGGGGGGGGGGGGAGGAGTTCCCCAGAAATTCTCTACAACTACAAACATGTATATATTCACATAATTATAAAATATTTTTTTCTCAAGATTATTAGATGTAGTTCCTGATGTTCAGCAAGGTTGATAATTTCATAATAAAACTCCAAAAATCAAATTCTCAAAGCTGATGCATTGAATCTTCTGACTTACCTGCAGCAGCCTGCACCATATTAACAATGCCAGGATACCCATTATAAACCTCAGCATAATCAACAGCTGTTCGACCTTTCTTTGTTTTTGAAGTTGGATTCGCACCAGAATTCAATAAAGTGAACACCATATCTTCTCGTGAACACTCTATTGCCACTATCAGAGGTGTCTTGCCAGTTATGTCACTGCACAACCAACAAATATTACACAAATGTATTATTTGTAGTATGATAGTATTACAATTACAGTGGAACATCATTTATCTGAAAATCAGCTGACCAAATGATCAGCTAACTGAACTATTAGTCAAGTGTGAATGTTTTCATCCTCCTCTCCCATACCAATTCTGAGTTTCCAATAATAGTAACCATTTGCTGTGTCAGCGTTTTCCTGTGTAAAGTAAACTTGTGGTATAAAATGCCTAAATGTAAATATTTTGTCCTTTCTATGAGAGAGAAATGTGTGATTAATAAAAGGTTGGAAAAGGTGAATCTGCAACCACATTATCTAATGAGTAAAGGTTTGGCAAGTTACATAAGTTGACAGTTATGGATATAAGAAAACAAAAGATGACCATATCTAAGTTTGCTTAAACTGATGAATCGACAAGTCTAAAGTGCTCACCACAAATACACATCCAGATGATGCTGTTTACCAGTGGTTTGTACAAAAAAGATCACAAGCAGAACCAATCTCTGGTCCAATTCAGTTTAAGGAAAATTTTGGAGGCCCATAAATTTTGAAGCAATCATGGGTTCATTAAAATGCTTTAAGTCAAGACACAGCTTTCATGAGTTTCAGATACAAGGAGGAAAAACTGTCTGTCTGGTGATTATTCAGCAGCTGATTCTTTCACAACACACTAAGGGATGTACTGATGGAAGAAGATTGTCCTCTCTAAAATTTTTACCATTCCAATGAAATTGGGCTCAACAGGAAAGCTTTACCAAGAACAATTCTTGTTTCATGTCACAAATAGCAGCAACCAGTTCTAAAATAAGCAAGGACCATATTACTGCTTTAGCTTGTCCTAAGGCTACTGGCAGCCACCAATTGTCTATACTCATCATTTGTAAGAGTAAGAAATCATATTGTTTCAAACACATTAATATATCTGTGATGCCATGAAAGAGTGCCTGGATGGATAGTTCAATATACACACAATAATTTATGGAAGTTTTTGTACCTTCCGTAAAAGTTCATCAGTTAAAGAATGACAAAAGGGAGGAAACATTGTTCCTTGACAATGCACCAACTCACCCATATGTGATAACTTAAATGAAAAGGATGAGCTCATAGTAGCGATGTTTCATCCATACAAAGTAAACTACTCATTCTTGCCCATGGATCAAGGATGAGACTTTAAAGCAGTATTACAGAAAAGATTTGTCACATAACCTGCTATTAGAAAAAAGAAGAGGAAGGAGAGCAATGTCTGTTAAGAAATAATAAAAATATTTATTGTAAGATGCTTTCTACATGATCAGAACAGTATGGGATAGTGTAAAGGAACACAAACTGAAAAAAAGCATCTAATAATACATTGGGTATGGCACACAACTGTTAAAGTCTGACTGAAAACAATTAACAGAGGACATGTCCAACATGCTCAATATGTTAAAAGAACTCAATTGCCATGAATCTGATGAAGACATTCAAAAATGAATAAGCATCATCAATACAGGCCAGGACACCGAATCATCAGGACAGCAAAATTGTAAACCTCATCACTGATAAAGCTGACGTTCATCAACTACTAGTCTGGAAAATGAATATGAAAATCTACTGGCTGCTTCTGAAAATTTACATGTTAAGATACTGGCTTATAACAGGTTGAAGTTTAAGCTGGAATTGTGCGTTTTTGTTGCTTTTAAGGGGATAGGCTTGTTTAGGCAGACCACAATTAGGGATTTTTAAATGTTAATTCTATACATATATGCTGCACATAGAAAATGCAAATTTATGGCATATTTTTGTTTACTAGACTGTACTACATATGTTCCTACTATACTTGCCTTTCCAATAAGAGATTTGGTGTCATAAATCTATGTAATTTTTATTGGTAAATGAAAGTATACAATTCAATTATCTGAATAAACTGATTTTTCCAACATCCATGTCTTCCAATTAGTCCAGATAATTGATGCTCTACCATACTACTTCTCTAAAGCCTGGAATCATCTCAGACAAAATTGCTTTAAAAAAGATAACATGCAAATGAATCTATTTTATATTAATTTTTTGAAAAGAAAAAGCAAACTATACTTACCACAAAATCTTGCCAATATAGGAGCTTAACGATTATCAAAAATTCAGGCCCATGGGGTCAAATTAAGACAGCAAAACAGAGTAAACTTCTAAGTTAACACTGTGATGGTTTAAGAGTTTAGCTTCCATTCAAAAACAGATTTTACAAAAATCAGCACTTGTGACATTGTAAAGTGAATGAGACTAAGTTTATAATTTTTTTTTCATTTATTTATCCAGTCTGTAATTTTATTTTTACTTAAAAAGTTCATTCACAAGACATTTTGTTTTTCTCCAAAAATTGGACACTGAAGGAAATATTCTTATATACCATGTGCAATCTGAGTGTGTGGGCAGGTCATGAGTCATGCCTGAATGGCTCAGATGGTAGAGTTGGTGGTGTTGCATACCATTCCACAGGAATGATTTATATCCCACATTCTTATCAATTAATGATACTTATAAATGAAAATCATAAGTTATTGTGGAAGAGAGTACAAATATTATGCATATCTCTTATTTGCATGTGGAGAATCATACCAAGGGATGACATCTTCAAGATGGGACAGTGACTGCAGTAGCTTCTTGAGAGGAAGACTTTGAGAGATGAACTACTTTCTCTGTGGTTTTTTGCCCCCTCATAACAAAATTGTATTATGTCTGGAACATGTCATCTTCAACTCTCAGTAATGAGTTGGTGAAACTAATGCTGACAAGGGGAAAGGCCTCAGACACAGCCAAATGATTTGGCCCATAGTTATCAAATCACTTGCATACAACCTCAAATTAAAGGCTAAGATATTTTGCCTCAGCACAATTTCTCAAAAACTGGAGTATGTTAAGCCAAAATATCTTACAGTCCTTCATTTTAGGTTATATACAATTGACTTGCCAAATATTAGCCAAATCATTCGGTCATGCCCGAGGCCTTTCCCCTCGTGAGATGCATCATAAGAATACCCACTTTAAAAAAATGTTTCCACAACACATGCATGGAGTTTATATGACTAAAGCTCCATAACTATTGAAATCAAACAACGGAAAACCCAGGAAGGAATGTAACAGTATTATGAAAGGAAAGTTGCTACCCGCCAACTCATACACATCTGCAGTCTCAGGCAACTGGAACCACACTGCGAGCAGCCAGCACCAGTGAATGATAGGCGTGGTGACTGGGTGGGGGTAAGGAGGAGGCTGGGGCAGAGAGGGGAAGGGATAGTATGGTGGGGATGGTGGACAGTGAAGTGCTGCAGATTAGATGGAGGGAAGGGGAGAGGTGAGGAGGAGGAGGGGGGAGGGGGGGTATTAAGTAGTGGAAAACGAGTGTGATGGTGGAATGATGGCCGTGAAGTGTTGGAATGGAAACAGAGAGGGGGCTGGTTGGGTGAGGACAGTAACTAATGAAAATTGAGGCCACGAGGGTTATGGGGATGTAGGATGTATTGCAGGGAAAGTTCCCATCTGTGCAATTCAGAAAAGTTGGTGTTTGTGGGAAGGATCCGCATGGCACAGGCTGTAAAGCAGTCATTGAAATGAAGGATGTCATGTTTGGAGCATGTTCAGCAACAGAGTGGTCCACTTGTTTCTTGGCCACAGTTTGTCAGTGGCCATTCATGTGGACAGACAGCTTGGTTGTTGTCATGCCTACATAGAATGCAGCACAGTGGTTGCAGCTTAGCTTGTAGATCGCATGACTGATTTCACATGTAGCCCTGCCTTTGATGGGATAGTTGATATATGTGACCGGACTGGAGGAGGAGGAGGAGGAGGAGGAGGAGGAGGAGGAGGTGGTGGTGGTGGTGGTAGGATGTATGGAACAGGTCTTGCATCTATGTCTATTACAGGGGTATGAAACATGAGAAACGTGGCTGGAAGCAGGGGTTGTCTAAGGATGGACGATTATATTGTGTAGGTTCAGTGGATGGCAGAATACCACTGTGGGCAGGACAGTGGGGGCAGGACATTTTTCATTTCAGGGCATGACGAGAGGTAGAGAAATGTCCTGCCCACTATCCTTACCACCCCTCCCACAGTGGTATTCCACCATCCACCAAACCTACACAATACAAGGTCTGTCCAAAAGTATCTGACCTTTGATTTTCCCCCACAAAATAGAGATGATAACATGGCACCACTGTACACAGTAAAGGAAGAGACCTTTACGTGCATGCATGAATTTTGTCCCAGCCTTCCAGTGTGGCAGTCTCTGCCTGTCTGTCACTGAATGAGATGCTACACAATGTGTTCTCACTCAAGTTGATTGAATGTGTTAAGGAAAGATACTGCATCAAGTTGTCTAAAGCTTGGTGATTCTCAAAGCGAAACACTTCTTAAGATTCAGCAGCTGTTTGGAGAAGATGTGATGGGTGTAACACAAATTAAGGAGAGGTTAAGCCAATTCAAAAATGGCTACACGTCAGCAGAGAGTGGCCAGCATTCTGGCAGGCTCCAAACTGCTTGGAGTGCAGCTGTTGTCTAGAGGGTGCAAAATTTGGTGATGGCAGATCGTTGTCTGACTGTGCAGGAGATTGCACAAGAGGTTGGAGTTAGTAAAGATTCTGCACATGCAATTTTGCATGATGATTTGAACATGCGCTGAGTGGATGTGAAATTTGTGCCCAAGTTGTTGTCACAGGAACAAAAAGACCTCTGTTTTGACATTTCACAGGGCCTTCTGGACACCACCAGCACTGATCCTGGGTTTCTGAACACTGTGATAACTGGAGATGAGTCATGGGTGTACAGGTATGACCCAGAACCAAAAAGACAGTAGTCACAATGGAAGCATCCTGAGTCTCCAAGGCCGAAGAAAGTGTGGCAGGTGCAAAGCAAAATCAAGGTGACTGTCAACTTTGATGTCTGTGGAATTGTGCATCACGGAAGGACAAACAGTGACAAAGGAGTACCATCATGATGTTCTCCAGTGACTCCATGACATAGTTCGGTGCAAAAGATCAGACATGTGGATGGCGAAAAACTGGAAACTGCATCATAACAACGCCCCTGCACATTCATCCCACTTGATCCAAAATTTATTGGCCAAACATGGACTTACAGCTGTTCACCAACCTCCCTACTATCCAGACATGGCTCTTTGTGACTTTTGGTTGTTTCCAATTGAAGATACCACTGAAAGGATCCAGTTTTGAGAGTAGATAAGAGAATGCGGAACACAACGATGGAACTGAACACAATTCCAAAAGAAGATTCCAGAAGTGTTTCGGTGGGCTAAGTGTGTGCAAGCACAAGGGGCCTACTTTGAAGTGGATTAAGGTCCCAACCCCATCAAGCATTTGAAATATTTTTTCTGGCCAAAGGTCGGATACTTTTTAGACAGGCCTCGTATACTCATCCATCCTTACACAATCCCTGCTTCCAACCCCTTACCTCATGGCTGTAATAGAACTAGATGTAAGACCTGTCCCATCATCCTTCCACCACCACCTCCAACAGACTGATCATGACCACCACTTATCCCATCAAAGGCAGGGTTACCTGTGAAACCAGTCTCGTGATCTACAAGCTAAGCTGCAACCACTGTGTTGCATTCTGTGTGGGCAAAACAACAAACAAGCTATCTGTCCACACAAATGGCCTCATTCAAATTGTAGCTAAGAAATAAGTGGACCACCCTGTTGTTGAGCACATTGCCCAACACAACATCCTTCATTTCAATGACTGCTTCACAGCATGTGCGAAATGGATCCTTCCCACCAATACCAGCTTTTATGAACTGCATAGGTGGGAACTTTCCCTACGATACATCCTACATTCCTGTAACCCTCCTGGCCTCAATCTTTGTTAGTCACCATCCTCACCCATCCAGCCCCTTCCCTGTTCCTATTCCAGCACTACACAGCCATCATTCCACCATCACACAGAGTCTTTATTTCTCTCCTTTTCTGCTATTCCCCCCACTCCCATCGCATCTATTGTTGACAAAGGCCTTACTGGGCAAATGATTTAGTTGTGACAGTCTTTTTGTTGTGCCTATCTGCAACTCAGCATCTCCGCTATAGTGTGAGCAGCAACTTTCCTTTCTTTTGAACGATTAATTTTGGCAAAATATGCATTTTACAAAAGATTTAATTGCAGAGATATAAGAATATCATGATTGCTACCCTTGCCAGCGAGTTACCTATTAACAGGCTTAGTTTCTATAGCTGCCTTCTCTGACAAACAGTGCACTGTCAAGTCACACCGACAATGTAACTTAGTAGCAAGCATGAAAATCAGTGGTGGAGTGAGGTTGTCTGTCATTTCAATAGTTATAATATTATGAAATCATATTACATTTACAAACATCCTCTCTAGGCCAAAAGACAACACTAAACCCGAAGTCTGTGGCTTTTCCATATTTTTCAGTATGAACAACAGTCCAACTCTTTCACATTCTGAAAGTTTACAGCAATTTAGGGTTTGACTTGGCGTGATTTTGGTTACCGATATCCAGGTAGTTACATTATTATAAATATAAGTGAAGCTATCATGAAAAACAAAACACACACAAATTGGCTGTATAACAAGCATGTAGAAAGATACAACATCTGTAAAAACTCAGTAAATATACAATAGTACATTAAGAAAATGAGAGGGTGTGTTCCATAAAATTTTGGATGTGCAGCCACATAAATTTCACTTCTGGTATTTTGGATATATACTAATCAGCCACCTTCAGAGTGAGCCAGGCGACTGACAGTCAGGCGCTTGCTCTGTCCTTTTAAACTTGCTGTCTGTGGGTTTAAAAGGCTGGAACAAGTGCTAGTGTGTTAGTCACCTGGCTCAGTTTGAAGGTGGCTGGAAGGCATACAGCCAAAATATCAGAAGAAGTGAAATTTATGTAGTTCCACACCTGAAATTTTATGGACCAATCATTGCACTGTGAAAATATGAAGATCTATATCAATTGAGGTGTGTGTGTATATAATTATGTTTAGTATTATCTGCACTGATAATATGTCAAGTGTAAATAAAGCAGTGTTCAAAGTCTGTTCAGAAAATTTTTAGAAGACACACAGTGTGTAAATAATCAAGAGTGGAACATTGTAACCACAATGTATATAGGTTGCAAACAAAAATACTGGTTTTAAATCTACAATTTTTCAGGTGTTCAATGCCTAGAAACTATCAAAAACACGATTAAATTTAGATTTTGCTTTCCCCAAATCATGTTAGAATATTCCCAACCAAAATACTATTAATAAACAAGATGTATATAAACCACAATAAATTAGTAAAAGTCTCTGCACTTTCATTCAGTAGTTTTGTTTTAATGGGTGATATTAAGTAAGCTGTTGTCTATGTGGTAATATCAGCTGCCCTCACATGTCTGACTTGTTAGGGTTAGCATGTGACTTCATCTGCACTCTCCCCTCTCCCAAGCTGTACCAACAGCATAATCAACAAAGGATGTCTTGTTCATAAAAGAGAAACTCACCAGGTGATACTGAAAATACTAACAGTCTTTCCAAAAGAGGTACAATCACATGATTTAAATTAATTTCTACTTAATATGGTTGAGGACTGGGTACCACTGCTATCATTGTGATTTCACGATACACATGACGTTAGATTAGATATCTAAAAATTCTCTTCTCCAAAGCAGCATCCTTTTATTAAAACACACTGCACTAGTCCATCTTTGTGTTTTTATTACTGGTGCAACATAAATACTGTAATTTAACAAAAATACACAGTAAACTTACGCTACATTGACGTTGCAACCCTTCTGCACAAGCATTTTTACTATGTCAGGTGTTCCAAAGTAAACAGCATGCATCAGGGGAGTCCAACCATAAAAGTCCCAACTGTCAAGACCTAGATTCTGAAATTCAAATCCATTTCATTAAATTAATTTTCCATAAAAATTATAGAGAAAAAAATCAATTTAGGCCACTTGAAGTCCATATTCTAATATGTTTAAGGTACAGGAGTTTTGTTTCAGTATGTATCAGTCTCTTCATTTTACATTTCAGTGCAGTGCAGAGTTGATAAATTAAACTTATCATTTCTGTACCATAAATTCCGATGAAGTAATTTTAGATTTACTACAGGAGTCGAAAAAAGCTACTAGTAAATTTCTATTCTAATTAAAATGTGGAATGAGAAACATTTCAGTATAATTTTCATTTCACAAAACTAATTCTTCAAACCATAAATTATTGTAATTGTAAGACTGATTACTATGTATTTCTTAGATACTTTGTTGTATTGTATGTTCTTTGCATAAAATAGTATATCTTTGGAATGTGTGGTGAGTGTTTGCTGCACAAGCAGAGTGGAAAGATGTGTTTAAAACATTTTTATGCTCAATAGATGGTAAGTAATCCCAAGACCTATGAACACTTGATGCAGTGCTTCATTCCTAAAATTTGAGGTACTGGAATGGACCTCTTCAACACACTGAAATTTAGATTTTAAAACAATTTATTACAATCAAAACAATAAAACATAAGTTTTAATGTAAATAACATGTGCTACTATCTGTCCCCATAGCAGTGTCATTTTGCTCTCTAGTTCTGCTCAATATATACTAGAGATAAATCTGTAGTCTTCATGACTATGAAATGTTTTCAATTGCTGCCACCCACAACAATCTAACATCTGCATTCTAGCTGCTTGGTGAACATGTGCCCAGTATTAATAAGCCCCTTAAAGTCGAATGTTGTGAACTCACATCATACCAGTGCTGTGTTAATAACTGGCAGGTTAACAGTTGTTTGAATGCCAGTGCCAGTAGATGCTGATTCTTCACGAAGCTGTAAATGCTTCTGATAAGTGAAAAGAAGATCTGTAAATGGTAGGTCCAACAAGACATCTTGGTAACATTACTAAATGCCTTGTTGGAGAACTACCTACGACATACGGTTTGGAAGCCCACTCATGATTGAACTACGTTAGATCTAATGGCAACGAATGGACCTGACCTCTCTGAAGCTGTACATATTGAAACTAGTATCAGTAATCATGACAGGGTTGTAACAATGATTACTGAATTACAAAGATAAAGAGGCATTAGGGAACTCAAACATTTAGCTTTGGAAGGAGAATGTAGAGGAACAGTGGCTCATACTCGATAGAACAGCTAACCGTGTATTTTATATATATTCCTAGGAATAATTCATGATGAGAGAGACCCTACTTGGTATACGGTCACTATAAAGAAACTTGTAACCAGATACTTCTGCATACTAGACATAAAACAAAGCATATGGTTATAGACAGAGAAAAACTGAATGAAACACACTTGGCTGTCAAGAGGGCAATGTATGAAGAATTCAACAACTAAAGCAGTATTATTGGAAGAAAGAAAGAAAAACCTTGTGGTTGTATGCAATGGTTGTTAGCGGTACCAAAGTTGATGTCCAGACAGTCCTGGACTGAGACAGAAAGTGAAACAATGTGACAAATCAAAAGCAGAAATGCTAAACATTTTCATATTGCCCTTTACAAAGAAAAGTCCCAGTGTATTGCCTCAGTATAATTCCTGCACCTCTGCAGAGATGAGTGATACAGATATTAGTGTCAGTGGTGTTGAGAAGCAACTGAAATTGTTAAGACTGAATAAAGCCTCAGAAACACGATAAAACCCCTATCAGATTCTGCACCAAATATGTTGCTGCACTTGCCTGTATGTTAACCATAATCTATCATAGACCACTTTAACAAAAAAATCATGCTAAAGTAGTTGGAAAAAAGCACAGGTCATAGCTGTCTACAAGAAGGGTAGCAGAAGTGAGCCATAAAACTGCTATCTAATATCCCTGACATCAATTTCTTGTAGAATCTTAGAGGAGATCATTCTGGTCAAGATCTCATTATGATTGAACTCAGAATATGTTCTAAGCCAACCAGTGGAGATTCAGAAACCTCAGTCATTTGAAACTCAATCTGCACTTCTTTCACATGACATTCCAAATATTATGGATCAAGGCAGTTAAACACAGTATTTTTTGATTTCTAAAAAGCATTTGGCACAGTACGTCTATGGTTATTATTGAAACTATGATCATATGGTGCATGAAGTGAAATTTGTGACTGGACTGAGCAAAGGGGGATGCCTTGGACAGGGAATTGACAGATGAAGTAACTCGAGGTGTGCCTCAGGGAAGTATGTTGGGATCCTTGTCATTCATGCTGTATGTTAATGATCTGGCAGGCAATAATAAGAATGATGATAATAATAATAATAATAATAATAATAGTAACTACTGGTTTATATAGGAGCACTCACTACACTAAATATACACACTAGGCAGAGATCAGAACCAACCAACACACAGAAGAAACCCACAAAACCAGCATGGCACCACAGGCTACAGATCAGAATACAAAAACTGAGAAGAGACGTCGGACAGCTAACACAATTTATAAGAAATGAAATGTCAGAAAAAAAAAAAAAAAAAAAAAAAAAAAAAAAAAAAAAAAAAAAAAAAAAAAAAAAACGAAAAAGGTTAGGTAAAATCTCACAACAAGAAGTGATAGAGCAATTAGATGAAAAGAAGCAGAAATTACAAGCAATGGCCAAACGACTTAGAAGATACAAAAAAAGTGAAAATAGAAGGAAACAAAACCAAACATTCAACACAAACCAAAAGAAATTTTACCAGACAATAGATAAGACACACATTAAAATAGACAATCCACGAAACGTAACAGACATGGAACACTTCTGGAGCAACATATGGTCAAACCCAGTACAACACAACAGGCATGCATGCTGGATACAAGCAGAAACAGATACATACAAGATGATACCACAAATGCCTGAAGCGATAATTTTGCAACATGAAGTCACCCAAGCAATTAATTCTACTCACAATTGGAAAGCCCCTGGAAAAGATAAAATAGCAAATTTCTGGCTAAAGAAATTCACCTCAACACATTCACATATAACTAAATTATTTAACAGTTACATTGCAGACCCATACACATTCCCTGATACACTTACACATGGAATAACTTATCTGAAACCTAAAGATCAAACAGACACAGCAAACCCAGCTAAATATCGCCCCATAACATGCCTACCAACAATATACAAAATATTAACCTCCGTCATTACACAGAAATTAATGACACATACAACACAGAACAAAATTATAAATGAAGAACAAAAAGGCTGTTGCAAAGGAGCACGAGGATGTAAAGAGCAACTGATAATAGATGCAGAGGTGACATATCAAGCTAAAACTAAACAAAGGTCACTACACTATGCATACATTGATTACCAAAAAGCTTTTGATAGTGTACCCCACTCATGGTTACTACAAATATTGGAAATATACAAAGTAGATCCTAAATTGATACAGTTCCTAAACATAGTAATGAAAAATTGGAAAACCACACTTAATATCCAAACAAATTCAAATAATATCACATCACAGCCAATACAGATTCAGCGTGGAATATACCAAGGAGACTCATTAAATCCTTTCTGGTTCTGCCTTGCTCTGAACCCACTATCCAACATGCTAAATAATACAAATTATGGATACAATATTACTGGAACATACCCACACAAAATCACACATTTGCTATACACGGATGATCTAAAACTACTGGCAGCAACAAATCAACAACTCAACCAATTACTAAAGATGACAGAAGTATTCAGCAATGATATAAATATGGCTTTTGGAACAGACAAATGTATGAAAAATAGCATAGTCAAGGGAAAACACACTAAACAAGAAGATTACATATTGGATAACCACAACGACTGCATAGAAGCGATGGAAAAAACAGATGCCTATAAATATCTAGGATACAGACAAAAAATAGGAATAGATAATACAAATATTAAAGAAGAACTAAAAGAAAAATATAGACAAAGATTAACAAAAATACTGAAAACAGAATTGACAGCAAGAAACAAGACAAAAGCTATAAATACTTATGCTATACCAATATTGACCTACTCATTTGGAGTAGTGAAATGGAGTAACACAGACCTAGAAGCACTCAATACACTTACACGATCACAACGCCACAAATATAGAATACATCACATACATTCAGCAATTGAAAGATTCACATTAAGCAGAAAGGAAGGAGGAAGGGGATTTATCGACATAAAAAAACCTACATTATGGACAGGTAGACAATTTAAGAAAATTCTTTCTAGAAAGGGCAGAAACTAGCAAAATACACAAAGCAATCACTCATATGAATACATCGGCTACACCACTGCAATTTCATAACCACTTCTACAACCCTTTAGATCACATAACATCAACAGATATGAAGAAAGTAAATTGGAAAAAGAAAACACTACATGGCAAGCACCCGTATCATCTATCACAGCCACACATCGATCAAGACGCATCCAACACATGGCTAAGAAAAGGCAATATATACAGTGAGATGGAAGGATTTATGATTGCAATACAGGATCAAACAATAGACACCAGATATTACAGCAAGCATATTATTAAAGATCCCAATACCACAACAGATAAATGCAGACTTTGCAAACAACAAATAGAAACAGTAGATCACATCACAAGCAGATGTACAATACTAGCAAATACAGAATACACCAGAAGACATGACAATGTAGCAAAAATAATACATCAACAACTTGCCATACAACATGAACTAATAAAACAACACATTCCCACATACAAGTATGCACCACAAAATGTACTGGAGAATGATGAATACAAATTATACTGGAACAGAACCATTATAACAGATAAAACACCACCACATAACAAACCTGACATCATACTCACCAATAAAAAGAAAAAAATTAACAACTAATCAAAGTATCCATACCCAATACAACAAATATACAGAAGAAAACAGGAGAAAAAATTGAAAAATACGTACATCTGGCTGAGGAAGTCAAGGGTATGTGGCATCAGGATAAAGTTGACATTATACCAATTATACTATCAACTATAGGAGTCATTCCACACAATATCCACCAGTACATCAACGCAATACAGCTACATCCAAACGTATATATACAACTAAAGAAATCTGTTATTGATATATATTCAATTACCCAAAAGAAATGCAATGTAACATATACTGTACAGTTAAAAGGAAGTCACGCTTGATCAAGGTCCATGTCACTTTACATTTTTAACGAGACATAATGTCTGAGAAAGGAAAGAAATAATATTAACCTCATACTTTTTTTGCAGATGATGCAGTTATCTATAATACAGTACTGTCTAACTAAAGCTGCACAAATAATCAGTCATAAATCGATACGATTTCAAAGTGGTGCAAAAATTGGCAACTTTCTTTAAATGTTCAGAACTGTAATACTGTGCACTTCACAAAATGAAAAGCATAGGATAATGCGACTACACTATCAACAAGTGACAGAACTGCTCAACTCATCCAAATACCTGAGTTAACAATGTGTAGGCATGTGAAATGGAACAACATGGCTCAGTTGTTACGTAAAACATGTGGCAGACTTCAGTTCATTGGTAGAATACTACATTAATCCAATCAGAATGCCTATTAGATATTCATGCTACCTATCAAAGAATGCTGCTCCAGTGCATGGGATGGATACCAAATAGGATTAAGAGGGTATATTGTAACATTTTTTGGATGACAATACACAGCGTGGTATTGAGTTGCAAGGCTCACATGTCTCTCCAATCAGTTAACCTACACGTTGTGTGTAGCCGATCCTTTTCTCTGGGTAATCAGCTACGTCGATCTCCCAAAAGCTGCTTCTTTGAAGACTATAGCTGGTTAAAGGAATTTATTAAACTACTACTCTAGTCTTGAAATAATTTGGGTACTCGTAGAATACTTTTCAGTTCAATCACTTTATATTTTCAACTTTCACAGACAATAACTTCTGCAAGCTAACTTAGTCCTTAAACATTAGACTCATTTACACGCATTCAAATAGCGTACATGTGTATTGCTTCATTCATAGCCAAGACATGAAGTAGTTCAAAAGTCTCTAGTCTCAAGAGAGTCCAATACGTGAATGTACATAGAATCTATATTCAATTGTTCATTAGTCTTTTTACAATCAACACAGAATACTACATAAACTTTTCTTGTTCTTCTCTACCCGTACAAAGAAACTCTGTGGACCGTACAGCAGGTACCTGTCTGCTACCGTTCGGCCGCTGGGTCCATCTTTTTCTCTTAACTGTTTTTTTGACCTGCACATACAAACAGGTGGTGCACAGTAGGGCATATCCATTTCTCCCACTCATCTCTAAAATAATGCATGTTCAAAATGGTGGAAGACCAAGTGGTTCTAGAATTTGCTCCAAAATTCTCTAAACTGTACATATTCCCCCCTTAAATTGAACACACAATATTTTATATGACCATTATGTAAATTTATATCACATACTATTCTAACAGTACACATACCAACATAGCTCTTTGTACTCATTTAGAATGAACTCTAGCTAATCTTTCATTTATTCTACTCTCACTATTTTGACATCAAACTCTAATATTCAATGGTGACCTGGTGAGTTTTCCTAATATTTAGGATTCGTTAGGAAACTCTCTCAATTTCCAATTGCAAACTCCAGGTGTTCACGACACTTGAGTACTTTATTCTAAATCTTTGTACTGCTTCTTTGGTATGCAATGGTCTCATTATTTATAAGCTTTTTATAGTCTGGAGGAACTCTGGGCAAAATAAAAGTGTTCCTATTGACACTCAAACATAATAATGCTATTGAAGTATAGAATTCATTCTTACCAGAATAATTTCTACAAATTTTTGTGACTTTTGTCACAATGCTGCCCATTCCCCTCTAGAAACAGTACCTATACCTCTCATACGGGATGATCCTATGAGTACCCTTTCTCCTTCTGTTTTGGTAGGTATGCCCCATTTTTAAAGCCCATTTTCCTATGGTACAGGTCAATCCCCTTCTTGGTACCACTGTCCACACAGTATAGGTCAGCCTTTCTTAGGTCTGCCTATCTGCCATTTTCATCCAGTACATGCTGGGTGTGCCTCCCCCTTGTCCTCCTCAAGTAGGTCTCATGGTTCATTGCCCTAGTATACACCTTTGTGTACACTATATACTTAAATATTACCTGGTAAAATTAAAATAGACATCACACTTCATGCTAGCTTTTTCATACTTCTCTTTTATGCCCTAGAGTCCTCCATTACTCATCCACTTCTACATTTCCGGTATCTATTTCATCCCTACATACATGGTTATAAGAGTCCCACTATCCTACAAGTCATCAGAATATTTGTTAGACTGACCTCTCTGGCTTATGATCTCTTTCCTTATTCATGCTTCCTCCTTAGGTATATTCGATGTAAAATTATCATAGTTTTTATATCCTTATGTACCTATGCAATATAGAATCATCATTGTTCTTATACATATATTTCCTATATATGCATGTTAATAAATATCTACATGATAGTTTTTCCAAGTAACTAGGCAATGTAGAACCATCACAATAATCAACCATAAGTGCATATTTCTCTATGTGCACATTCTTTCACCCTACAACACTTGACAGTTTTCACATCCATTTAATCTGTACTTTCATTGTTCAAGTCTTTGTTTTATGGTGTGTTTATGTGGAAGTGTATTTGTGTAGCCTGATTCTTCAGCCTACTTATATGAAATAAGTTGAAGGTTTCTTGAAACCACAGAAAATATGAAGGACCTCATCTCCGGTACTTGAGTGAGAAGCTGGAGAAGGTATAATGTTAAATGTCTCCTACAGAATGGACATTCTCACCTTTGAAGTCCCCAAAGAAAAATCTTAGAAACCCCTATGGAACGGCAAATGGTGAAGAACCAGTCACACTTACCTGTGAGGGTTGTCCGACAGGTATGGTGTGTGTTTAGTGTTAGTCATGCTTGTACTTGCACTACCCACCCCTTCCAAAACTAATATAAACCCACCCTATACATCAGATCTCATAAAAGTTATAAAATGTTCTATAAAAGATAGACAATTATACACCGCCATAACATAGTCATTTGAAACTTCCTGGCAGATTAAAACTGTGTGCCAGACTGAATCACGAACTCAGGACCTATGACTTTTGCAGGCAAGTGCTCTACCATCTGAGCTACCCAACCATGACTCTCACCCCATTCTCACAGATTTACTTCCACCAGTACCTCATCTCCTACTTTCCAAACTTCAGGGAAGCTCTCTTACAAACCTTGCAGAACCAGCACTCCTGGAAGAAAGGAGAAAGGTTCGCAGGAGAGCTTCTGTGAAGTTTGGAAAGTAGGAGATGAGGTACTGGTGGAAGTAAAGCTGTGATGACGGGGCGTGAGTCACGCTTGGGTAGCTCACATGATAGAGCACTTCCCTGCGAAAGGTAAAGGTCCCGAGTTTGAGTCTCAGTCCGGCATGCAGTTTTAATCTGCCAGGAAGTTTCATATCAGCGCACACTCCGCTGCAGAGTGAAAATCTCATTCTGGAAACAGTCATTTAGTCATTCAGTTTATACTATACTTTTATACACACTTAACATCCTCTCTTCAGTTTATGTTGTCTTAACATCACTCAGTTTCAATAGTACCATCATATTATACTTTCCACCAATATAACATTCTATTCATTTCACTTCATGTCTAGAGATCTCTGTTCATCCGTGATCCTCTTAAATTGGTCTCTATCTTGTAGTCGTATCCGGTTTCCTACATACTAAAATTATAGGATAGTTTAAGAATTCAAGAAGAGATTACAGAATAGTTTAAGATTTGAAGGAAATTCGGTGCAGGAAAAATTGCACAGAAGAAACACTGAAAACAACTAGGGATCCAACAGTCGTTACTCTGCCTGTTAACACAGAATGTTAACATCCCTGGGAGACAGATGTGACTCCGCCCACATCCCATGGATCTGACCTTAACCTCACTTGAGAAAGTGCAAATCAGTACTTCTCGTTAAATTTTGCATAGAGTCTCCCCATGACAAAATCACCACTTTACTAGGTAACATAACATCAGGCAAAATTATTCTGTGTTCTACTCTATCCTGGATAAGTTTGAGTCCTTTCAACAAGTTATCTATAACCTTGCTGGTATTACTAAGTTTGGAAGAAGTAATAGTCTAAACATTTCTGGAGGTTACTCACGTGGCAATCCCTATATCATATCATTTCTTCAAATGGTTCTGCCAAACTACTTACATTTATAATGTCAAAGTTTACTATTTTTTTATTTGAAATTTTGTTCTACATTATTTACTCGTGAACTGACAGCTAGTGTAGTAACAGCTCTTATACTAACACCCGGAATTCTGTTTTACAGAATTAACTTCAATATTACACATTCTCACAAGATCCTAATTTTCCATTAAATTCAGACTCTACACTATTACATTTACCTTCAATATCAAATTCAAGTTTCTTTGCCAAATCCTGAAATAGGCTACTCTGTGTCTGACAAAAGTCAGTGAACAGCTGATTGACATGACTACTTAAAGAGCAAGTTAATTCACCTTTCAAATCTATTAAAATTTTCCACCTTAGTGGTTAAAATATCAAATTCAGTCTTCAAATTTCCCGTACCTTCATGCAACTGGCTAAATTCCTTATTTTGTTCACCTACTTTTGCACTTAACAATCCTAAAGTCTTATTCTGAACGTCCAATTTATTATGTCTATTTCTCTACTTAAATTAGCACACTGTGCATCTAGCTTTTTCACTTCAAGTTACACTTTGTGCCTCTAGTTTTTCACTTAAATTTGCACTCAATTCACCTCTCAAGGAAGCATTTAAATTTTTACTTTGAATAGTAATTTGAGCATTTGACTCTGTGCTTACTGATTCCTACTTTAGACTTAGTTTTTTGATTAAATTTGCTACTTCAACCCAGTCTGGTGTTTTCCTAATCACTGTCATAGCCATGGCTGGTTCTGCTAGTTGCTGTTCTTGATGCGTAACTTTACTGATTTTAGAACTAGTAATCATCTAAAAGAAAATTCATCGCTGAGTACAATAACTACACTAACAGTTTATCATTCAACAGTTCCTTCAGCTTTACCAAACAATTATTGTTTTTCACTCATCCGGCATAGAGTTCTAGCTGCGTTGGTGAGCAGATGTGTAATCAGTGCCAGTGGACAGCACTGGCACCGACGGCGTCGAATGTTGGTTTCAGCATCGTCGTCGGTGAGTGGACTTGGAGTCAGCACTGGTGAGCAGCAGCTGGTGCAGTCGGTGTCTGTGGCTGGTTACTGCGTCAGCATCGGCGCAATGTACGTATGTGAAAACTACTGCTCTCCACACCCAATCTTCTTAGTCGAAAAGTTGAGTTGTTCTCTCCTTTCTTTTTTTTTGCTCACTATTATTTTCTCATGTCTTTTACTGCATTGCACTCACAACTTTCTTCAATTGGTTTATTGGACTCAATACAATTACTGGAAACAGTTCTCATATCTTGTTAGGCCTGTTTGCTATGGCAACTCCTAATATCTTCTTCCCGTTTCTGTCTTGAAATTCCCATTTTCTTTGGGTCCTGTCACTTGGGTTGCCACATTCTAATGCTTTTTGGCAACAGAAAATAATATCTTCTAATTTCTGTAATCTATTGAGCACATATATGAACTTTAGTGTCGGAATACTATATTAACTATGTACAAGAACTGCTATGCGGAACAAAATTCTCTTCTTAGCCATATAAATATCTTCATTGTCTCACTTGTATCTCAAGCTTTATAAATAATTAAGTACATTGAGACATAAGACATGTGTCTTGACTTCTCCGAGTCCAAGATGTGAGAGTCAGTTTAAAAGTCTCTAGCAAGTCCAATACGTGAATGTACACAGAAATCTATATTAAATTGTTCATTAGTCTTTTTACAATCAACACAGACACTAAAGAGCACAGAATACTACATAAACTTTTCTTGTTCTTCTCTACCCGTACACAGAAACACTGTGGGCCATACAGCAGGTACTTGTCTGCCACCGTTCGGCCGCCGGGTCCATCTTTTTCTCTTAACTGTTTTTTGACCTGCACATACAAATAGGTGATGCGCAGTAGGGCATATTCGTTTCTCCCACTCACCTCTAAAATATCGGTTGTTCGAAATGGTGGAATGCCAAGTGGTTCTAGAATTTGCTCAAATTCTCGAAGCACTACAATATTGAATGTGTGCAGTGGGAACGCAAAGCAAATGGTCACAGGTTTGTTTGACCCATAAAATTTTATTGGTACAGCTGACCAGCATCTTCAGGTGCAATGAACACACTACTGAGCTATGACTGATACCAGTTTGAAGGATGAGGACCAGTTTGAAGGATGAGGTCCCAATGAGAAATGACTCCCTGAATCATATTCAAAGACTGGCGAGGAAACCAGAATGTCACCAAGATGGTCACAGGCATGAAGGGCCGCAGAAGTAGTTTTGATCAACAGCAAAATCAATTTTATTAAAAAAAATTGTTCAGTGACTGAACATGTCCCTGCCAGTCTCAGTGCAGGCCAGGTGGTGGAGAAAGTGTTTCACCCCAAGCCGGTGAGCCTTGCCCTCTTCCCACAGTCTAGCCAGGGAAGGGAAGGCTGCACAGTCATAATAATCAGCATTAAGTGATCTGTTAGCAACTAAAGGGATCACCATGGAAGAACTGCGTGGTTTTTTTTTGGAGCTTAATATGTTTCATACGAATCCTGATACCACCCAGTCCAATCAGGTGCTCTCCCCATGCGCACCATCTAGCCATAGCAAAGACCATCTGTCACGGTGGCCATTGCCGGGAGTTCCAATGCTCCAAAATGACAAGCAATCAATCCTAGGCAAACATGGGGAGGCAACAGCCCATTTATCAGAAGTGTAATCCCTTTGTTGTCAAGGGGCTCAGCCGGATGGGTACTTAACAGCCCCACCACACAGACTGGCTACTGGCTCCATGTGCTGGTGACTTAGTGAGGGAGGGGGGAGGGGCTATGGCAGAGGATGAAGAGGGGGGCGGGGAAGGAAGGGGGGAGGAGAGGAATCCATAGCGTAGATGCTAGGGAGGGAATTCTTCCCCAAATGACTAGCACTATAGAGAGAAAATTTATTTAGAAGTGGAGGTCAAATCCCAGAGGAGGACCAAAAATGCTAAAAAGGAAGGATGAAAAGGAAAGGGTGAGAAACAAAAACCAGAAGTAATACAAGAAACCAGATGGATAGGCAGGTTGGCATAAGTAAGAACACAGAGAGGGGACAGAGCGGAAGGAGCAAGGACAGGGAGGGAGGGACACAAGAGAGGAACTGCACAGTCCAGGTAGGCAAAATGGACTGCAATAGCTCGGGGCCCCATGTGCACCACACACAAACTCCCGAAAGAACCATGAGCCCTCTTTGGGGACAATAATACCTACAGCCATCATCTTAACTTGTATTGTTGATACCAATGATAAGTGTTACTGAATGGAACACTATTTCTTTAGCATAAAATTATAAGGAGAAAGTTGCAGAAGTCTTACAGTAAATCATCAAAAAGTTCAAAGAATTCACTTTTTCTAAAATCAAGTTGTTCATTCAATAGCAAAATAGGTTTATTTTAAAAGGTGGATAAATTTCAATCTCCCCAAGGGTATTAAGTAGTAACACCTTACGTATATGATGATGAATTCTCAAGGTGCTGTCAGTGGAATCTTTTGAATGCTTATCCTACATCAGATATTGACTGAACAGTAATCTTTTTGCAAGAGGTGCCTACTATAGTTTCCTTAAACCACAAAGGAAGATTTCATTCAAATGCCCACAGAGGGCAATCTACACACAACAACACTCAAATCATGTCTTATTTCATTTCCTTACTTTAAATTAATTATGTAGAATTTGTTGAGAACCTTTATGCACATAATTCTTGTATATATTTGTATGTCTATTTTGTTGTAAATTCAACTACACCATTCAATGTAACATACGTCATGTAGGAAATATGTGATTGGTTGTCGATGATATAATGCTGTATGTGAAGGGCAAAGCTTACAGCATATATTTTTGAGTAATACTGCCTTATTCAGATATTGACATCCACGCTCTTACGGATATTGCTCCATCCACTGACACCATCTGTCATCACGTATATGTTATTATTGTATTTTTATTTTACATATTTTCACTTAAATTATCCTCTCTTTGCACAGAAACCCCTCTGAATACAAATTACTATTGTGCTGTAGTGCTTATTATGTGAAGAGGGTCTGAATAATGGACTGGAACCAGTAGCCAAATAAACATCTTTTGCAATTAAGACAGTTTTACTGTATTTTAACATTTTATACATATCACTGTTTATGCTCCATTGATAGAATGCTTTCTAAAATTTTACAAAGTTCATGTTACAATCTTCCACAGGGAAACAATCAAATACCAAGTTCAGAATTGGAGTCTTTCATATTCCATCTTAGTAAAAGTATGATCACTGAGGAACTAAACAGATGTTTTTTATCTGCTAACTGATTTCACGTATTAGTAACTCTTCACAGTATTCTTGACCAAATCCGTTTACAAAATTTTATTTTTGAATCCAATAAACAATCCCTATATTGCTCTCCTTTTGCTTTTTTTGGTTTTGTTCACTTATCTATCGATATGACTGGCTTCACTTAAATCTTTGCATTCATAGCAACTTTGTAACACAACTACTAAACTGCAGTGGGTCTTTCTTATCCACATACTACTTGGATGTATGAGGACAATGCATCTATGTCACCCAAGACTGTACTTTTTTTTGTATAAATTGTGTAATGATTTGCAACATTCCTGTTGATTCTCACAACCTATGATGTCTACAACTTTTGGAACTAATTTACGGAACAGATCTTACCTTCAAATAAAATAAAATATTTCAAGCAAACAAGAAACAATTAAATATTTTTTAGAGAAACATTTTATGTGCATCTGAATGAAACTAACATTTACAGCAAATGAGATGTCTAGGGAGAATTTGAAGTTTAATGTTTAACTAAAGATCTTAGAATTTTTAAAGAGCACTGGAGGATATTTATCTTGAGGATTATGTAGATTTCTGGACAAAACATTGGCCACTGTCTTCTTAAAAAAAAAAAAAAAAAAAAAAAAAAATCCCTGGTCACTTTCAAGATTCTTCTTAACCACCACCACCACCACCACCACCACCACCACCATCACGATCACCATCATCCATAAACTAGACCTCACAATGGTCAATCTGTTTAGCCATGAAAGTTCAGACAAAAATCTATTGTGTATTTTCTGAGAAATCTTGTTTCCACTCCACTCAAACATTTGAGCAATAACATTGTATTTCTGTAATACACATACCCAAAAATAGGTTGGTAACTGCAGCATGACATTGCTAGTCATTCCTTGGATAATGCATAGTCAATAAAACACTACACATATTGTAATCTTTTGTGAATACAATATGCAGAATACAGATCACAGTCAATGATTTCACAGCCTTGGCTACACATTAGCACCATAGCACATTTGTATTTGTGTAGTAAATGCTTTGCAGTAGATCAAAATAATTGTTTGGCCTGATGCTGAAATTCACCACAATCTCTATACATATTATCTATCAGACTTTTCCACAGCATGCACAACAGAGAACTTTATCACAAAGGTAAAGACAAAACCATTCTCACCTCATCTCCACATAAGCTTACAAGATCACGGGATACTTTATCAAAGTCCCGTTGGAGCCAAGGCAGTATTTTCTGAAGTGACTCATCATTGGCTTCAGAAACCAGATTTGAAGCAAATTTAAAACCAGCACCTTTCTTGAAAAATAGAAAAAGATGCAAATACATCATTACATCATTGGTCAGTAACTATTACAGTCATAAGTGTAAATAATAAGCTTTCACATAATGGGAAATCCAAGATGGGATAATGACAGTATTATGAGGAGGATAGATTGCTAATCATCATATAGAGGCCACTGTGAGCAACTGCACATGATAGGAGAAGCAACCTGAGTTGTGAGGGTAAGGAGGTGACTCAGTCAGGGAGTGGGAGGGATAACAGAGTAGGGGTGGGAGATGATAAAGCACCACTTATAGGGGCATGCTGGTACTTGGTGAGGGCAGAATACAGCAGGGCAGCTAGGTCTAATTGGAAGGTTAACAGATGGGGGTAGGAGGAGGAGGATGTGGAAAACGAGAGAAGTAGATGAAGAAGGAAAGGGGGCTGTGGGGGTATTGGTGGAATATAAGGCTGTGTAATGCTGCAATGGCAGCACGGAAGGGGATGGGTGAGTGGAGGACAGGGACAAATGAAGGCTGAAGCCAGGGGGTTGCCAGGAAATAGGATATACTTTTCTGAACTGTGCAAGTGCGAACTCTCTCTACAATATATACAACATTTCTGGAACCCCCCCCTGGCCTTAATTTTCATTATTCCCTATTCTTCACCCACCTACCACCTACCACGTACCCCCTACCCTTCTCCAGTTCCAGCACTACACAAGCTTCTATCCCACCAACACACCCACAGTCCCCCCCCCCCCACTTCTCTCCTTTTTCATGCCCTCCCATGTAACCTACTGACTGCTTCTAGCTGCCCACCCTGTCCCCATTATGTCCCTGCAAGCTCTTGCTGGCTCCCAACTCTAACCTACCTTGCTATCCCTCCCCCTTCTCACCTTAGTCTCCTCCTTAGCCCCACCACCGAGATTGATTCTCCCCTCATGCGCAGTTGCTCACAGTATGGCCTCAGTGGCCAGAGACAGACCTTTCGACCAAAAGCTTGTATGTTTAGCAGTCTTTTTGTTGTTCCTGACTATGAATCATCCTCTCTATGGGGAGCAGCAATCTATCTTTCTTAATACTGACAAAATTTCACTTAAGTTTTTTAAGGCTGTAAAAAATTGCTCTAGAGATTGTGTATGGAATAATGTGATAAAAAGAGAATTTGTAACATCAGAAACCACAAGTGAATATAAAACCAAACATGGCAGTGCTCCTATATAACTGAGCATATCTGTATTGCATAGTGTAACTAAATTTTTAGAGATACAACTTGGTCCTTAATTACTTTGAGTACAAGGTATTTACATACTGTTTCCATCACTAGGGTCACATATCTTTGTATTGTATACAGTTAAGCTTCATCAAATACAAAATTTAGCAATTTCAGGAATATAAAATTATGATAGTGAGGGAATAAGATATAGTTGTAGGTAAACAACTAGAATTCTCTCAGATACAGATTTATTAGCACTTCGCTTCTACACAGGTACAATTCCAGAGGCTAACTGCCGTTAGTGGCCAACATCCTCCCAAAGCCCTCTCTTCAAAGATAGCACACTTATACACTGAACAAATATCGATATTTATGGCACTCTACGGCACAATAGCATTATATGAACTCCACCTTCAGCTGAACACAAAGCATACAGTCCACTACAAAATTACTTTATTCCTTATATTTGTGAAAAACAAAATAGTGGCAGTTTTTCATAAGCGCAATCACAGCCAAACATCATAGAAATTATTCATACAGTATCATGTAGTACCACACAAGAAGGTATACTAAGTACCAGAATTTTGATCTCATAATTTCAACTCCTGAAGTAGTTAATAAAAGGCAAGTCTTCTTTCCATACTATATACCATTTAGGCTTTGTTCAGAGACTGCTAATCCAATAGCTCCAATCTCAGCAATAGTTACAGCCACTCGCTCAATGAAAAATCTGTACCAGAATACACCAAAGTGCCTTGGGTCACACCAATACTCAGAAAAGGAGATAGGAGTAATCCACTGAATTACATACCCAAATCACTGACATTTATTTGTAATGGGATTTTGGAACATGCCTGTTCCAACACTATGAATTACTCTAAACACTACTGACAAAGAGTCCATATAGACTCAGAAAATATTCTTGTGAAACTCATCTAACTCTTGTCATGAAGTAATCAGTGCTACTGATGGGGTGGTGGTGGGGGGGGGGGGGGGGTGAATCTCAAATTGATTCCATATTTCTATGCATCCAGAAGGCTTTGACATTGATCCTCACAAGTGGCCTCTAACCAAATTGTATGTTCATCGAGTATCATCTTAGCTGTGTGACCGGATTCATAACTTCCTGTCAGAAAGGTTACAGTTTATAGTAATCAATGGAAAGTCTTTCTGTACATATAAAGAATTTGTGTGACAATTTGTGGATCCCTGTCAAATTGTTTTGAGATAATGCTATCATTTACCAACTGAGAAAGTCATCAGAAGATCAAAACCAACTGCAAAATTACTTAGACAAGATATCTGTATGGAGCAAAAAGGGGCAATTGACTAAATAATGAAATGTGCGAGGTCATCCGCATCAGTACTAGAAGAAATCCATTAAATTTTGGTTATACAATAAATCAAAAAAATCTAAAGGGTGCCAACTCAGCCAACTACCTGGAGATTACAATTAGGAACAACTTAAATTGGAACGATCACATTGAAAACGTTGTGGGGGAGGGAAACCAAAGATCATTTTTTATTGGGAGAACATGCAAAAAATATATTAAAGAGAGTGCTTGCACCTCTTCTGGTGTATCACTGCACATTGTGGCATATTTACCTGATAGGATTGATGAACATCAGTAAAGTTCAAAAAGGGTAGCTCATTTTGTATCATTGCAAAATGGGAGAGGAGTGTCATGGATACAATATGAGAGTTCTGGTGGCAATCATTAAAACAAAGGCACTGTTTGTTGCAGCGAAATCTTTTCACAAAACTTTGGCCACCAACTTCCTCCTCTCAACATGAAAATGTTTTGTTGATGCCCACCTGTATAAGGAGAAATGATCATCATAAGAGGAATCAGAGCTTGCATGGAAAGATTTAAGGGTTCATTTTTGCTGCACAATTTTTGAAAGTAGACCATTAGAGAAAAAGTCTGAAGGCAGTTTGAGGAACCTTCTCCAGGCACTTAAGTATGAACTGCTGAGTAGTCACGTAGACAAAGAAGTTAACAGAACATGTTGCACAAGTTACTTATCCTGCATACAAAGCTTATATCAGTCCTATGACATCCTTATATTGTATGCTGGTGATTAAATATTTTCTAGGCATCACCAAAAATATTAGTCTCACCAAACCCAAAAAGAATAACCAGATTTAACACTAACTCGTTTGTAAGTACACATTTGTAAGTACTTTCCAGGAAGGGAAAATTTATACAGAGTTGTTGAATCCACAATTTGAGTGACATTACTAATTCAAAATGTAGCAACTGTCATGTTCATGGATGAGCTTTAAGACCTACTGTAGAGTGTTGTCTGTGATAACTGTGTTTAGCAAATTAACTGTAAATATTTTTTTAGCTCCAAACAGTGTAAACACTTTTTATATACATTCATTCAACAACTATTCTGCTTCAGTTACAATCAACACAGCTTTCATCATCCAGTCAACAACACTTTGCAAACAAATTAACAATAACTCACCGAAAGAATGTAATCAAAGTAGTGTTGTTGTGACTTGCCAATCATTCAGAGTGCCGCCGCGCAATTACGCGCGTCCTCTACATGCGATGCTGTCTGCCAGCCATGCAGCAGCCGTGCCACCTAAGTGGCCAGCCAGCCAACGGCCACTAGAATTGGACTCAGTGCTCATTCAAATGTTACCGTGTTCACATGTCTTGCCTTGTCCACTTGCTCAGTGACTTATATGTGTTGTGACATTTTGAAATATGTGTGTTCAACTTGATGTTATAACAATTGGCGACGAGGTAGTGGATTTTTCCTTTTCATCATTGATCCACAGGTTTCCATGGCTACTGTTGAGCAACTATTGCAAGATCTCATTGAACAGCAAACGCTTCTACCATCGGCCATTCGCGATTTCGTCGCAGCATCAAATGCAGGGCATTTCTTGTCGTTGTCTATACCTCTTTTTCCTCCTTACGAGGAGACGGCGGAAGACTGGTCTGATTACGAAAAACGTCTTTGACAGGGCTTCCTGGCATTTCATGTCATGGACGAATAAACCTGTAAGTCTCTGTTCCTTTCATGGATTTCACCTCAAATGTATCAGTTGTTGTCACAATTGGCTCCTTTGAAAGATCCTGCATCTTTGTCCTTTGCTGAAATGTGCTCACTTCTGTCTGTCTATTTTCAAAAGCAAACGCATGTGGTAGCCTCTCGTGTTGCCTTTTATCGTTGTTAAAAACAACCGCATCAGTCCTATCGCACTTGGGCTGCTGAACTTCACGGCCTCAGTCGAAAGTGTCAGTTTGTTACTGACGTTCACAAAGAACCCTATGCCAATTCCATGGTACGGGATGCTATTATCCGATCGGCGCCCGACAAAGAAGTGAGGCAATGTGCCCTTCAGTTGGCAAATCCGGCTCTAGATGAAGTCCTATCCATCGTACAGTCTTTTGAAATTTCTTATGCCGATGGGGTGCAAATAGAGGCATGGGGTGATGTCTGACAAATACAACCTCTGTGCGCTGTTGAAGATGCATGCGGTGTGTCCCTGCCGGCCAACGTGGCCGCAGTATGCTCCCACGTGCAGCCTCGGCCTAACCGTAAACAACCCCCAAAGAAACTGCAGCAAAACCCCCGACAACTTCCTTCATGTCCACGGTGTTTTACGAAGCATTCACGGGAGGATGGTCCCCAAAGTTTGGCCGTGTGTCACAATTGCAAAGAGAAGGGTCATGTGTCTGCCGTTTGCAAATCCGATCGCATACATGATGTTCATGACCGTGACGCTGATTCTGCTTCTGTGTTGTCTGTCAATTGCACTTCTTCCCTTTCAGGGAAGTTATCCCTCACTGTCCAAATCCTTGGTCAGGATGTTCGCATGCAGGTGGATACTGGTTCTGCTGCCACTATAATTAATTCTCAGACGTATCTTCAGTTGGGTTCTCCACTCCTATCACCTGTCACTCGGCAATTACGGATGTACAATAAACAGAAGATGTTTCTCTTGGGACAATTTGATGCTGAGGTATCTTACAAATCCATCGTTCGCACTGTTCCCATATTTGTGGCCGACCAGAGTAACGCAGAGAATCTTTTTGGTTTCGATGCCTTTCACGCTTTTGGGTTCTCCATAGACAACTGTCAATATCATCTCTGATGCTATTCCTTATGCTCAATTGGATTCCTTGTCAATGACATTTTCGTCCCTTTTTTCTACTGGGTTAGGCCGTGCAAACGAGTTTGAAGCTCATATCATGCTCAAACCCACTGCTCGGCCTAAGTTTTTTCGGGCTCGGCCCATTCCTGTGGCCCTTCGTGATCGGCTCAAATGGGAGCTGGATCGTCTCACTACTTCAGGGGTCTTGCTTTCTGTCACTTCCAGTGAGTGGTCCTCTCCTGTCGTCGTCGTTGCTAAGCCAAATGGTGATATTCGTCTCTGTGGCAATTTTAAAGCCACTGTAAATGCGCAATGCCTCATCGACACTTACCCTATGCCTCAACCTGAAGAATTGTTCACTAAACTTGTGGGAGGCCAGTATTTTTCTAAAATTGACCTGTCAGAAGCTTATCATCAACTTCCTCTCGACACTGCTTCCCGGCAGTTTCTGGTCCTTAACACGCCTTTTGGCCTCTATCAATACCAACGATTGCCATTTGGGGTTGCCAGCACCCCTGCTCTCTTTCGGCAATTCTTGGAACAATTAATGCTCCCTGACCCTGGGTGTATAAATTACAGGGACGACATTGTTGTCGCTGGCTGCACCACTGAAGAACATCTTCAGAACCTCCGCACACTTTTTCATGTCTTACAGACTGCCGGTCTTAGATGTAATCTTCAGAAATCACAATTTTTTCAGGCACCTATCACGTATTTGGGGTTTCAACTCTCTCGGGATGGTATTCGTCCACTTCAGCAAACTGTCGCTGCGATCGATGACCTTCCTTGCCCTACATCTGTTAATGAACTGCAGGCCTTCTTGGAGAAAATAGCATACTATCACAAGTTTTTACCGTCTGCTGCTTCGGTGGCTCAGCCGTTGCATCGCCTGTTGCATAAAAACATGCTTTTTCCACTGGTCCGCGTCACGCGATGCGGCTTTCCAGAAACTGAAGACGATGCTGAAACAGACCCCGTGCCTGGCTACTTATCGACCTGGCCAACATCTTGTTCTTGCCATGGACGCCTCTCAATACGGGGTCGGTGCAGTCCTTGCGCACCATTTTTCTGACGGCTCTGAACAACACGTTGCTTATGCCTCCAAAACGCTCATGGATGCCCAACAAAAGTATTCTCAAATTGAAAAAGAAGCTTTGGCCATTATTTATGCTCTTCATAAGTTTGGTGTTTTTCTCTATGGATCCAAATTTCATCTTGTTACGGATCACAAACCACTTGTTTCCTTGTTTCGTCCATCAACGTCACTTCCCGACAAGGCTGCACACCGCCTCCAGCGTTGGGCTCTTTACTTGTCTCGTTTCAATTATGAGATTCATTCATTTCTGGCTGACGGCTCAACATGCGAATACTGATGCACTGTCTCGCCTTCCCATGGGTCATGATCTAGCATTAGATAGGGGCGAACTTTTGTGTTTCCACCTGGATGTTGCCGAGCAGTGGGTTGTGGACGGATTCCCCATCACCAGGGACCGGCTGGCGGCTGCTACGGGTTCTGATCCTACCCTCTCCCGAGTTTTACGCTGTATTCAGAAGGGTTGGCCAGATCGTCCATCCGCTAAGACTTCTGATCTGTTGCGGAACTACTACACTTTGCGCTACCGCCTCACGGCTAGGGATGGTGTTATCCTCCTTTCCACCGACAATGCTTCACCGCATGTTGTGGTACCTGCGTCTTTGCATGCTTCGGTCTTGCGCCTCCTTCACCAAGGGCATTGGGGTGCGTCTCGCTCAAAATCTCTGGCGCGCTGTCATGTGTACTGGCCTGGCATCGACTCTGAAATAGCACACATGGTCACTGCTTGCGGCCCTTTGTCACAGGCTGCCGCCCCGAAGTCATCTTTGTCACTGTGGCCTTTGCCTGAGACACACTGGGAGCGCATTCATGCTGACTTTGCGGGACCTTTTTTAGGTACTTATTGGCTTCTCATTATTGATGCCTACTCTAACTTTCCTTTTATTGTCCGTTGCACGTCGCCTACCACCGCAGCAACCACAAGCGCTCTCGCCCGCATTTTTTCTTTGGAAGGCCTTCCATCTACTCTTGTTACTGACAATGGACCACAATTTGCCTCTTCCCATTTTGCGGATTTTTGTGCTCGTCATGGCGTTATGCATGTCACGGCCCCTCCGTTCCGTCCACAATCAAACGGTGAGGCTGAACGACTGGTCTGCACATTTAAGGCTCAGATGCAGAAACTCCTGACTTCTTCTGCTGCTGATGATGATGATGCACTTCTCCAATTTCTGGCTTCTTACCGTTTCACCCCCATGGGCAACCACAGCCCGGCTGATCTCTTACATGTCCAACAGCCCCGCACGCTACTTCATCTTCTGTGGCCTTCCACCTCACGGCCGCGGGTCCCTTCGCTTGGCCAGTTCACCGCCGACGACCTTGTCTGGGTACGGGGATATGGCAGGTGGCCAAAATGGAGTCCGGGCTGCATCTTACAACACCGTGGCTGATGCCTGTATGAAATCCAGACGGACACGGGTGTTGCAGTGCGTCATTCGGACCAGCTTTGTCCTCGGGTGCTGGCAACACCTGTTGCGAATGCTGCTACACCACCTTCGGCTCTACCTGATGCTCGGGATCTTGGCAGCTCTTCTTACTCACAACGCAGCCCTCTCACCATCATCTCGGTGCCAGTACAAGAACGGACGCCACCAGGAGACGTGCCCATGCAGGAACCGGATGACCATCATCTGTCGGAGCCAATCTTCTCGCCTCCTTCTCCTACGGACACCAACGCATCGCCCATGTCTCCTGTTATATCAACTGGGCTTACCGCAACAGGCAGCTTGGTGCACGGGGCCCCAGCAGATTCGACCCCTACGTCTCCTGTCATATCGACCCGTTATCATCGGGGACACTTCCGTCCGTACGGGAAGCTGCCTCCTCGTGACTTTACGGCCAGTCAAACAACACCTATGGACATTAGCAATCTACAGGCCACCTCCATCAAGACCAGTGCAAAAATTTCAAAGGGGGGGAAAGTGTTGTGACTCGCCGATCATTCAAAGTGCCGCCGCGCAATTACGCGCGTCCTCCACATGCGGCGCTGTCGGCCAGCCATGCAGCAGCCGCACCACCTAAGTGGCCAGCCAGCCAGCGGCCACTAGACTTGGACTCAGTGCTCATTCGAATGTTACCGTGTTCACATGTCTTGCCTTGTCCACTTGCTCAGTGACATATGTGTTGTGTCATTTTGAAATATGTGTGTTCAACTTGACATTATAACAAGTGTGAATTCTTATGTTGAAATTGAAATGTTATTTTTGCATTTAAAATCTCCCCACCTAAGATACTGATGGCACCAGAGTTGTATTGTTTTTTTGTGTTACTTTGGTGTAGCACTCCTTTGTTTATTCATGGTCTGTCAATCGTTCAATACACTTTGCTTTGTATTACAACTTAATAAAAGTTGTTCCTACATATTCCCATGCCAGAATTTGAATTTCATAAACATTTATAGGCCATGGGTGCAATTTATTTGAAAAAATATTCATTACGAGTTTTGTTTGATATGCAATTTGATTGCCTCATGTGCCATTTTTTGTGCAATGTCAGACAAAGGGATCTCAAGAAACACCACGAAATTTGACAGATTGAATTTCCAGCTATGTAAACTTCAAATTCAGGCTTTGTTCAACACCTACAGCATTCAAAATGTGGTGGACATCCAGAGAGCAAAACCTAACGATTTGAAAATGTCTGCTAGAAAACTGGGTTAAGGCAATACTTGTGTCACATGTTGCATTTCAACTGGGGCCAAGTAATCACAACTCTTATTTTTGATAACATGCACGCATGACTCATGAACAAATATCCAACATGAACAAATGCACTCTCATCAAAAATTCCCATGAATATTGAATGAATGTGAATGTTTTAGTGTCACAGCATATCATAAAAATCATTAACATTGTGATTCAGCTCATGGGCATGGGAGGAGCCATGTCAGATGTAGCAATCATGGCCAAGATCCTCATAAGCCCTCTGATGAAGTTACACAGCCTAGTAATGGCCTGGAACACTGTGTCCAGCAATCAACAAATGGTTCTAAAACGCCAGGATTGGCTCCTCTCAGAAGAAAAACCAACTGAATTACTTGAAGATGGTGTCCACTGTCCTGGAAGTGACCATCTCAAGTCTCGAAGAAAGAGCATACAGATGCAAGAAAGTAGAACCTGAATCATGTGAATTCAAAAGGAAATTTACTTGCTGGACCTGAAGGAAGGAAGCCAATCTGTCAAGACATTGCTCTTCTGAGAAGAATGTAATCAATAACAATGAATCCATTTGTGTTATCTCTATTTTGGTTGCAAAATAGAGGTAACATAAATGCATTCATTGTTACTGACTGAGTGTGACATGAGAAAGTCCCACATAATAAAGTGATATGTGAGAGTATGCCAAATGCTGATACAAGAGACGTCTGGATCACAGGGCATTGCAGCACACCACTTTTTCCGTGGGAATTGTTCAGTCAAATCTGTGATGTCAACACATTGAAATTTCACTTGGAGGTAATGCAAAATGCAAAGTTAAGGGATAAGATCAATTAAAATAAAGAAAATTGTAAATGAGCATTGCAAAGACGGATGAATTTATCACGTACTGTACATCACAAAAGTAAGGAAGAATTTGAAACTTCCTGGCAGATTAAAACTGTGTGCCCGACCGAGACTCGAACTCAGGACCTTTGCCTTTCGCGGGCAAGTGCTCTACCATCTGAGCTACTGAAGCACGACTCATGCCCAGTACTCACAGCTTTACTTCTGCCAGTATCTCGTCTCCTACCTTCCAAACTTTACAGAAGCTCTCCTGCAAACCTCGCAGAACTAGCACTCCTGAAAGAAAGGATATTGCAGAGACATGGCTTAGCCACAGCCTGGGGGATGTTTCCAGAATGAGATTTTTCACTCTGCAGGGGAGTGTGCGCTGATATGAAACTTCTGTAGAGTTTGGAAGGTAGGAGACAAGATACTGGCAGAAGTAAAGCTGTGAGTACCGGGCGTGAGTCGCGCTTCGGTAGCTCAGATGGTAGAGCACTTGCCCACAAAAGCCAAAGGTCCCGAGTTTGAGTCTCAGTCGGGCACACAGTTTTAATCTGCCAGGAAGTTTCATATCAGCACACACTCCGCTGCAGAGTGAAAATCTCATTCTGAAGGAAGAATTTGTTTTGTTAGTATTTGCATGACAAAAGGTTTTGAGACAACCTTTGTAGATAAGTTTGTAAACATTTCTCATGATGGATGTGTTGTCAACTAAGAATAAAGCAAGAAAACAAGATTTGTAGAATGTTTTTGTTTATCGAACTCCCAATGTGAGGTGAATTTGTTAACACTAAAGTGCCTCAAAACTTGACACAAAAGATTGGGTCATATAAATGTCAAATTGGTTGTGACAATATTATGAAAAGGAAAGTTGCTACTCATCATATAGTGGAGGTGCTAATTCAACCCCTCACCTGATTCACATACATTGATGACATCTTTGCAGTCTGGATTTCCAGAACCTCAACAGCTTCTCCCCCATTTTCTTCACCTGGTCCTACTCAACCCAACGAGTCATGTGCCTAGACACTGGCCTCCAACTCAAAAATGGCTACATCAGAACCTCCATCCATATCAAACCTACGAACCACCAGCAGTACCTCCACTTTGACAGCTGCCACCCATTCCATACCAAGAAGTGTCTTCCTTACAGCCCAGCCACCCATGGTACTCGCATCTGCAGTGACAGTCCCTCTAGAAATATACCAAATATCTCACTGAAGCCATCGCAGACAATAACTAACCTCCCAACCTTGTACAAAAACAAATCTCCCATGCTTTATCTTTCCAGTCTCCGACCACCTCCCTAAGTTCTGCAGTCTGGCCACAGAGGCACATTCTCCTCATTACTCAGTACCAACCAGGAATGGAGCAACTGAATTACATTCTCCACCAGGGTTTCGACTACCTTTCGTCGTGCCCTGAAATAAGTAATGTCCTGCCCATTATCCTTCCCACCCCTCCCACAGTGATATTCTGCTGTCCACCGAACCTACACAATTTACTCAACCATCCTTACACAACGCCTGCTCCCAACCCCTTACCTAGACCTAGATGCAGGACCTGTCCCATACAGCCTCCCACCACCACCACCACCACCACCACCACCACCACCACCACCACCACCACCACCACCACCTACTCCAGACTGATCATGATCACCACCTATCCCATTAAAGGCAGGGCTACCTGTGAAACCAGTCATGTGATCTACAAGTTAAGCTATAACCACTGTGCTGTGTTCTATGTGGATATGACAGCCAACAAGCTGTCTGTCTGCATGAATGGCCACTGAAACTGTGGCCAAGCAGCAAGTGAACCACCCTGTTTGCTGAACACACTGCTAAGAATGACAGCCTTCATTTCAATGACTGCTTCACAGCTTGTGCCATATGAATCCTTCCCACTAACACCAGCTTTTCTGAGCTACACATATGGGAACTTTTCCTGCAATACAGCCTACATTCCTGTAACCCTCCTGGCCTCAATCTTCATTAGTCACTGTCTTCACCCATCCAGTACCTTCCCTGTTCCCATTCCAGCACTACACAGCTGTCATTCCACCATCACATTCAGTCTATTTACTTCTCTCCTTTTCAGCTGCTCCCCCCACCCCTCCCCACCTCCCCCAGCCCTCCATCTAACCTGCAGCACTTCGCTGTTCGCCACCCCCACCGTACTATATCCCCCCCCTCCCCACCCCAGCCTCCTCCAAGTTGCCACTCCAATCATGCACTGATGCTGCTGCTCACTGTATGGTTTCAGTTGCCTTTTGTCGTGCCTGCCTGCCAACTCGCCATCTTTGCTATATGGTGAGTAACAACTTTCCTTTTCAAAACGTTACATTCCATCCTGGATTTTCTATTGTGCACATTGATTGTGAATTTGATCAAAAGAGGTCTTATCAAGGGAATATACATGTTTGTTGTGGCACCTTTTTGTAAAGTATCTCAATATGGAAAGTCTCACCATTTACCTTTTGATAAGAAAACTGAAGTGAAAAATTCAGAAAGTGGTGATTTAATACAGAACAAAGTATGTGGACCAATGAAGGTTGAATCACTTGATGGTTCAAAGAATTTTATAATGTTCGCCGAGGATACATCTGGTTTTTGTCCTCTCTATTTCTTGAGAAATAAATTCAATGTTTTTAATTGTTTCAAGAAATTCATGAAGATGATGTCTAATAGTTTGTGCAAAACTGAAGACACTGGGGATCAATTGACGGACAAAATATTTTAACAAGTCAATGAAGAGCTATTTCATTGAATGAGGAGCCAGATTCGATGCCAAGGCAGATGTGATGCAAACTATGTAGACTGCTCTATGAGGTTTTCGGATTTCAGCCAGATCATGTTGACTTCTTGCCACAATATGTTGGCTGGCAGCTGTCCGGCCATCTTCAGGTGAGTGTCCACCATTGGAGTCTGCTGGTTCATGGTGTCAGCTTTATAACAAAAATTGGCACAGAAACACACGTGCGTTGGTGGCCATCAGAGGGGCGATCTCTATTGAAGTCCACTCCCTCCACAAATACTGTTCCACCCATGGCATGCAGGTGCATGCATAAAGGTGAAACTACATGTCTGCCCTCTGTGAGAATGCGTGCACTTGTTGCCAAAAACAAAATCAGATGTCAACAGACATGTCATTACAACTAAAATGTTCTATCTCTGAATGTATTGAACAGATCACTGGGTGCAAAGCCTGAAAGCCACAGTCCCAACTTGTGCTAGACAAATTTCCACAGGTTCTTTAATTACTGAACTCCATAAGGATTTAGCCAGGGCCAAGATTTTTACGGCAGAATAATCCATAGTGTGTTCTGTGGTAATACAGTGCTCAGCTACAGCCAACAAATTGGGCTGCAAAAGGTGAGTGTGGCGCTCATGTTCACCTGCCACACAGGCAAGTAATTTTTTAAATTTCAGCCTTCTGCTGACCCAGATCATCTTTTGCAGAACTGAGAAGTGCACTAGTCTTCGCCAGTGGTTGGAAGATTACTTTAACTCACCTTTCTTTAAGATGCTGCCAACTTTAGATGAAAGGATTGCCCTGGAACTGAACAGCTCTACCTTCTCGATGTTATGGCTGGTCAAGTTTCTTCCTCTTTAGCACTGTACTAATCTGATGCAGAGAGTAACCATTATCTTTGAACACCAACTGTAAATGTTCTGACTCCTTTGTAAGGCTGTATCTATCAGAAATAAGGATGCCACTTGATTGTGAAGGGTGATGGCAGCTCAAAGCTTGCGGGTAAAAGTCCATATGTGTGAGCTTACGGTAAAGAGAATGTCCTAATGACCCGTCCACACTCCTAGTAACCAATATGTCCAAAAATGGTAAGCAACCATCATTCTTTATTTCCATTGTAAACTAGATGTTCTTTTGGATTCCAAGAAATGTGACAGTTATTCACCATGGAGCCACAGGACAAAAGTGTCATCTACATATCGCCAGAAGACACTTTGTTTAAGTACTGCCAAATCAAGAGTCCTCTCTTCCATAAAAAAGTGTGCTACCAGAGGGGGGAGAGGACTGCCCATGGCAACACCATCAATCTGCTCAAAATATTCATTGTTAAATAAAAATTAGGTTGAAGAAAGGATATGATGGAAAGTACTGCTATATGGGCCATGAACCTATTGCTGATGAGTTAAAGAGTCCACAAGAGTCATCATAGGGAAAAGTGAAATTACATCGAAGCTCATTAGCAAGTCAGTTAATGTGACTTCAGTCTACTCAAAGAGTCAACAGAGCTGTGAACATGATGCATGTGGTTCCCCACAAAAGGTCTCAATAGAGAGACAAGGTGTATAGCCCAATCATAAGGGTGGGGGGGGAGGGTGTTGATATTACTGGCAATCAGCCGTAACAGAACCTCTTTTTTTTATAAACCTTCATAATACCATATAACCAGGGTGGCACAGAACTATGGCATTTTACTCTTTTGGCCACTTCTTGTGAAATAGAAGGATTCAGCAGTGCTGATGGTTTTCCTTTCCACTTTCCCTGTGGGGTTTTTGTCAGTCTTCCAATACACTGGTCTGCTCAGCAAGTTATAAATCTTTCCATAAACCTCACGTGGCAACAGCACCGTTGTGTTTTCCTTATCAGCTGATAAAACCATGTTTCAGAATCTTCTGGTAGCTTTTGTAGTGTTGCCCTTTCCATAGCAGAAATGTTGCCCTGAAGTGGAGCTTCTGTGAGTGGATGGCATGTTTTACATCTTATTTCTTCTGCAGCATCACTAGGCAGACACGTAACTGCTTCCTCAACAGCACTAATAAAATCAGAGACAGGGTTCTTAATGTAGGGGTGAAGTTCAAGCCTTTCCCAAGCACTGAGTATTACATTGTCCAAAGCCTTACCTGTTAAATTGACCATGGAGTGTCAAAAAGTATCTTCTTGTCATAATGTTGCTGACAGATGGGCGAACTTCGAAATCTGTGTCAAAGTGGATCCTTATGGAACCAGTCAACTTTGACCATGTCACGCTGTCGACTTATACCCAGGAAAGTAATACAGACAAGATGCAATCTCCATATGCAGATGAAACAGCTGTTTCAATATGGCATCCAATTCACAGCAATATGATCTCACTTTTCACTAACGTTTGTCTTATGGACTGTCACTCATCAGCAATAATTTCATGGTTGATATTATAGCACTTTTTCGTCCTGTCCTTTCCTCAACTTCCTTTTAATTGAACAACATATGTTTTGAGCAGATTGACGGTGTTACCATGGACAGTCCTCTATCCCATCTGGTACTAAACTCCATCCGAACAGACCATGAAGGCCCAATGGTACCAGCTAGCCACCATGTCATCCTCAATCCACAGATGTCACAATGTGGATATGGTGGAGCACACAGTCAGCACACCGCTCTCCCAGCTGTATGTCAATTTATAAGCCCAGAGCCACTACTTCTCAATCAAGTAGCTCCTCAGTTTGCCTCACAAGGGCTGAGTGCACCTCACTTGCCAACAGCGAACAGTGCTCGGTAGACTGGATTGTCACTCATCCAAGTGCTAGCCCAACCCGACAGCTCCCAACTTTGATGATTTGATGGAAACCAGTGTTACCACTGTAGCAAGGCTGTTGGCTCTCTCCGCTCTGGTAGCAAACTTCTCTATGGAAGACTGAGGAGAGGACTCTTGACTTGGCCAAGAGTCTTCTGGCGATATGTAGATGACACTTTTCTCGTGTGGCCCCATGGTGAAGAAGAACTGTCATGTTTCTTTTAACATCTGAATGCAATCCACAAGAACATCCAGTTTACAATGGAAATAGAGAATGTCGGTTGCTTACCATTTTTGGACATCTTGGTTACTAGGAGAGTGGATCGGTCTTTAGGGCATTCTCTTTACCATAAGCCCACACATACAGACCTTTACCTACAAACTTTGAGCTGCCATCACCATTCACAAACTACCAGCGTCCTTAGAACACTGGTGCACCAGGTTCATGTTGGATCTGATGGATACAGCCTTACAAAGGAGCTAGAACATCTACAGTAAGTGTTCAGAGATAATGGTTACTGCATCAGATTAGTACAGCGCTGAAGAGGAACCAATCACAACATCAAGAAGATATGGAGCTGTTCAAGTCCAGGGCATTCCTTCCATACACCAGCAGCATTTCATTTAAAGTCAGTAGGATCATAAGGAAACATCAAGTCAAAGTTCACGGAATTGCCGGCCACCGGCAAAGACTAGTGCACTTCTCAGTTCAGTAAACAATGATCTGGGTTCGCAGAAGGCCAGAATTTACAAAATTCCTTGCGTGTGTGGCAAAGCTTACATAGGTCAGATTATACACTCAGTACATATGAAAGGTGCATTGAATATGATCACCACACTCACCTTTTGCAGGCTGTACCTGAGCACTGCATTACCATAGGACACTATGGATTATTCTGCCACAAAAATCTTGGACTCAGCTAAATCTCTTTGAGATTCAATAATTAAATAACCTGTGGAAATTCATCTAGCACAAAATCTTATTAACTGGGGCAGCAGCTTTCAACTGGACAAAGCTTGGGACCTGGTGACTTCTTTAATATCTTCTGAGAGAAAACATTTTATTCATAATGACAAGTCTGGTGACACTTGATGTTTGTTTTTAGTGAAATGAGCATGCATTTTGTGGACATGTAGTTTCACATTTTCAAATGTGCCCATGCACCACAGGTGGAACAGTATTTGCAGAGGGAGCGGATTTCAGCAGAGGTCACTCCTGTGGTGGTCACCAAAGCGCATGTGTTTCCGCACCAATTTTTGTTATAAAGCCAATATCGTGAACTAGCTGACACCAGTGGGGCCACTCAACTGAAGATGGCTAGCAGCTGCCAGTCAAAATATTGTGGTAAGAAGTCAACATGATCTGGCTGCAATCATGAAACCTCAGAATATTCAGTACACCGGGAAAACTTCAAGAATCACATATGCAGACTGTCTTCCACAAAAATATTATGAAGAGGCAATTCTGGGTCAAGACAAAGAAAAATGAAAACAAGCAATTGAAGAGGAAATCTAAGCACTTCAATTGAATAAAACCTTGGTGGTCATGCCAAAACAGAACCCAAATGACAACAGAATCAAAGTGGGTTTTCAAAACCCAACCATCACCAACAGAAACTGACAACAATATGAAGTCCGAGTTGTTACTCAAGGCTTTACTCAATGCTCTGGCCTGGATTACAATAAAACATACTCACCAGTAGTGAGGTACAACTCGCTACACATTTTGCTTGCCATTTTGGCCAAAGAAGATTTTGAAATGTTGCTATTTGATGTAAAAATTGCGTTTTTATATGGAACACTGGATGAGGAAATTCATATCTTGCTGCTGCAAGGTGTGATGCTGCAGGAGAACTAATACGTACAAAAAATTTTAAAAATCTGTTTCAGTTTAAAGCAGGCTTCCTATTGTTGGAATCAAACTTTTGTAAATTCTTGAACTGGTTGAGTTTCGTAAAGAGCACCATAGATAAATGTATCCTCACTGAGAATGTTGGAAATTGTTTGGTCTTCGTGGGTTTGTTAATAGACAACGAGCTATCGACTGGAAAAAGCAAAGATTCTATCAAGCTCCCAGTACCTATTGCAACCTACATCCTTCTGAATCTGCTTAGTGTATTCATCTCTTTGTCTCCCTCTACGATTTTTACCCTCCACGCTTCCCTCCAATACTAAATTGATGATCCCTTGATGCCTCAGAACATGTCCTACCAACCAATCCCTTCTTCTAGTCAAGTTGTGCCACAAACTTCTCTTCTCCCCAATCCTATTCAATATCTCCTCATTAGTTATATGATCTACCCATCTAATCTTCAGCATTCTTCTGTAGCACCACATTTTGAAAGCTTCTATTCTCTTCTTGTCCAAACTAGTTATCGTCCATGTTTCACTTCCATACATGGCTACACTCAATACAAATACTTTCAGAAACGACTTCCTGACACTTAAATCTATACTCTATGTTAACAAATTTCACTTCTTCAGAAACACTTTCCTTGCCATTGCCAGTTGGCATTTTATATCGTCTCTACTTCAACCATCATCAGTTATTTTGCTCCCCAAATAGCAAAACTCCTTTACTACTTTAAGTGTCTCATTTCCTAATCTAATTTCCTCAGCATCACCCGACTTAATTAGACTACATTCCATTATCCTTGTTTTGCTTTTGTTGATGTTCATCTAATATCCTCCTTTCAAGACACTGTCCATTCCATTCAACTGCTCTTCCAAGTCCTTTGCTGTCTGTCAGAATTACAATGTCATCAGCGAACCTCAAAGTTTTTATTTCTTCTCCATGGATTGTAATACCCACCCCGAATATTTCTTTTGTTTCCTTCACTGCTTGCTCAATATACAGATTGAATAACAATCAGGGAAAGGCTACAACCCTGTGTCACTCCCTTCCCAACCACTGCTTCCCTTTCATGCCCCTCGACTCTTTATGACTGCCATCTGGTTTCTGTACAAATTGTAAATAGCCTTTCACTCCTTGTATTTTATCCCTGCCACCTTTAGAATTTGAAAGAGTATTCCAGTCAACATTGTCAAAAGCTTTCTCTAAGTCTACAAATGCTAGAAACGTAGGTTTGCCTTTCCTTAATCTAGCTTCTAAGATAAGTTGTAGGGTCAGTATTCCCTCACATGTTCCAATATTTCTAAGGAATCCAAACTGATCTTCACCAAGGTCGGCTTCTGCTAGTTTTTCCGTTCGCCTGTAAAGAATTCGCGTTAGTATTTTGCAACTGTGACTTATTAAACTGATAGTTCGGTAATTTTCACATCTGTCAACACCTGCTTTCTTTGGGATTGGAATTATTATATTCTTCTTGAAGTCTGAGGGTATTTCACCTGTCTCATATGTCTTGTTCACCAGGTGGGAGAGTTTTGTCAGGTCTGGCTCTCCCAAGGCCATCAGTAGTACTAATGGAATGTTATCTACTCCCGGGGCCTTGTTTCGACTCATGTCTTTCAGTGCTCTGTCAAACTCTTCACGCAGTCCCATTTCACCTTCATCTACATCCTCTTCCATTTCCATAATGTTGTCCTCAAGTACTTTGCCCTTGTATAGACCCTCTATATACTCCTTCCACCTTTCTGCTTTCCCTTCTTTGCTTAGAACTGGGTTTCCATCTGAGCTCTTGATATTCATACAAGTGGTTCTCTTTTCCCCAAAGGTCTCTTTAATTTTCCTGTAGTCAGTATCTATCTTACCCGTAGCCAGATAAGTCTCTACATCTTTACATTTGTCCTCTAGCCATCCCTGCTTAGCCATTTTGCACTTCCTGTCGATCTCATTTTTAAGACGTTTGTACTCCTTTTTCCCTGCTTCATTTACTGCATTTTTATGTTTTCTCCTTTCATCAATTAAATTCAATATTTCTTCTGTTACCCAAGAATTTCTACTAGCCCTTGTCTTCTTACCTACTTGATCCTCTGCTGCCTTCACTACTTCATCTCTCAAAGCTACCCATTCTTCTTCTACTGTATTTCTTTCCTCCATTCCTGTCAGTTGCTCCCTTATGCTCTCCCTGAAACTGTACAACCTCTGGTTTAGTCAGTTTATAGTATATGCAATGTGAATCCTGAAATGTTTGGAATTTGAAAATTCGAATCCTATATGCATTCTGGCACAGACAGATGTGAAACTGTACTCAGCAGATGAAAATGTGTCAATTGCAGAGAAATATCCATTCAAGGAAGCTGTTGGTTCACTTATTTCTCACAACTTTTAGTGACCAGATGTGGCTTTCACAGAGAATGCAGCAAGAAAATACTTTTAACGGTTATGATGATAGTCATTGTCAAGTGCTCATATGCATTTTGAAGTATTTGTGGGGCACAGTATTCTGATCTACTGTACAAAAAGACTGAAGACATGATGGTTCTGTTGGAGTATAGTGATTCTGTTTATGTAGGGGATGTTGCAACAAGGTGGCTGACTTCCAGTTTTTTTTTTTTTATCATCATCAAATGGACTGTTAACATGGTCCTCTCTGCATTAAAGAATGGTGGCCTTGAGCACCACACAAGCAAAATATATGGCATCCAGCATGGCTGTAAAAGACTTAACATGGCTGCAAAATCTGTTTAGGAATTTTGGAAATCAATGCAATCAAGCAACCACACTCTATATGGATAACCAGAGCTTGATAAGACTCATAAAAATTCTGAATCTCGTAAAAGACTGAAACACACTATTACTGGATATCATTTCATGAGATAAAAGTGTGAAGAGGGAGCAATCATTATCGAATATGTTTAAAGTTTAAAAACAGTATGTGGACATTTCAACCACGCATTGATCAAAGGTAGGTTTGTGGTGATGTGCACGAGCTTTAATATTGTCAGAAACAGATTTTAAAAACCTCAGACAGTGTGAGTGTTTAAACTGAAATGTTATTTTCACTTTTAAAATCTCCCCACCTAAGATACTGATGGCACCACAGCCACACTTCTTTTGATGTTCCTTGGCCATAGCCCTCTTGTTGATTCACCGTGCATTTGCCATTCAGTACACTTTGCCTTGTATTAATACATAATAAAAGTTGTTCCTTTATATTCCTGTGTCTAAATTTGAATTCCATAAAACAATACACTGTCTAGTCACATTAATGTGACCAACACCTATGGTTGATGCAATGTGCAGGAACTGCTATCAGACAGCAGGTGGGAGCACTAGCATTGGAGGGTATATAAAGTGTGATGGGGGGCATGGAAGACTGTGCAATCATTATAATGTGGGAATAGAGTGATTTATATGATTTCCAAATGAGCATGATCATTGGCTTTCAAGGCCAAGGGTGAAAGCATTTCCAAAATGGCGAAGTTCATAAACTGTCTGTATGCACCCATAGTTAAAGTATACTGTGCATGGCAAAATAGCACTATCCAAAACCAGCACTGAGTCAGCTGTGGTGCACCATGGGCCACGCATGACAAGGGCAAGTGACAGTGGCACAGATATGTACAGTCAAATGGGCATGCAAATCTTTAGCAACTGACTGGCCACATGAACCACAAGGCTACCAACAATATCTCCTCAATGACTATTTAGCATATGTTACTGCATATGGGGTTCTGTAGCAGGCAGCCAGTTCATGCACCCATGCTGACTGCTGTTCATCGGTGATAAAGACTGGAATTTGCACACTAACACCACAGCTGGATGACCAGTAAGTGGTAACAGGTGGCCTTTTTAGATGAATCACATTTTGCACTCCATTGGACAGATGGCTGTTGGTGCATATGGCACGACACATCTGATGGTAAATACCCTGCAACAATCATCTGAAGTATCTAAGCTGGAGGAGGGATCGTTACGGTCTGAAGTTTTTCTTATGACATTCTCTGGGTGATATAATCATAGAAGGCACAATGGATCAACACAAGTATGCCTCTATCCTTGAGGACCATGTCCACCCCTACAAGCAGTTTTTTTTCCACGGCACAATGGTATCTATCTGTAGGACAATGCCATGGGTCACAAAGCACGGAGTCTAAGGACGTGGTTCAAAGAACACTAGGATGAGCTCACCATACTCCCAAAGCCACAAAACACCCCAAATATAAACCAAATCAAGAATCAGTGGGAGTGCCTCTATCAGGCCATAAGCACCAAAAAGCCTAGGACAGCTGGCCATAGCACAAGAGTCAGCATGGTACCACATCCCTATCAGTACTTTCCAAAACTTTGCCAAGACTCTTCATGGACGTCTCAGCAGTCTGCACTGCAAAAGCTGGTTATTCAGGCTTTTGACAGGTGGTCACATTAATGTGACTGAACAGCGTACTTTGCAATACCTAAGAAACCTATGTCAGCTCTGAATATTGGTTTTGGAAATTAGCATTTTGTTTGCAGTTGACATTTTGTTTTCAGTTTAAAGAACAATGAAAGGACAATAGTACTCATCCAATGTGTTACTGTATCCACTTAGTTCACTACTGACTTTAAAGGCTTTTCATTTAATACCCACATGTTTATTATGTCAACAAGATGCTTACCTGCCTAAGTGTCTCATCAGCTATTGCTGCAACTGTCTCACAGCTCCCTCCAGAAACTGCTAAAGCAAACGCTGTTCTGCCATCTTCTGTTGAATGGGTGCACACGTTTGCTCCCTTCACAATCAAATGTTTCACAGCAACCACGTGGTTTCGACTAGCAGCAAACATTATAGGTGTCCAACCAGAAAGGTGACTGCAGAAGTTGATATTCTCACCTCTGAAATGCCAACATGATTTTATTGGCATTCAATATCATAGAAATAAGCACAGTTATCAGATTAACTTGATTTTCTATAAATATAATATGCATGACAAGTGGGAAATAACTGAGAATAGATACTAACCTAACATAATACTTGTCACTTTATCATCTGATAATTTGCTCAGTTATTTTCATCTCTAACTATCTGTGAAACTATTGCTAACGCTGGCTGATGGATTATTATTGATTTTTATTCCCTTTAATGAATTTTACGAGTCTGCTTGATTGTGTTTATGTGTCATATTGGTACCTACACTTTTTTATTTGAAATAAACACTATTTCAGTGTTCATTATTTCATAACCAGCAATTAACTGATTTCACTCCCTAAGGCACTGTCAAATTACAATACACCAGGAATTATGTTATGTTTATAGTCAATTATGATCCAAAAATGCAATGTAAGAAAAATCATGTGATGGCACCATTGTTAAGATTTTTGCATAATCATAATAGGTATGGGCACAATTATCACAGGTGTGAATTTCATATTTAAAATGAAAAAATGCAATGCATATGCTGGTTATGTCACTGAATCAGCATACAATACATTAAGATTAGGGAAAAAATAAATTCAGGAAGGAAAACACGGGCAGCAACTGCTTGCAGGTGGGTGTGCAAGGGGATAGGACGATGAGAAACATCATCTCGTAGAAGCAGCATGATCCCACCATGAGCAGGAATCCCCACTGTAAGGGCAAGGTCCATCCATAGCAAAGTAAAATGGGAAAGAGCAAAATGGTCATGAGGATGTAGCTTGGTTTCTTGGAGACAGACTACAAATGGACATTGCAATCCCAGGAGCAGCTGGAGGTCTGCCCTGTTAGACTGAAGGCCACAGATATTCCATTGTAAAAGGCCCATAAAATTTAGGAACACCAGAGAATGAATAAGAAACACTCAAATCGACGGCCGCTTAGGGCAAGCCATTGAGGGAGGATGGCCACTGGAATCCACAGGTGGAGGATCTTTGTCCACCAACTCAGCAGGATTAATAGAACTTCCCCAATGTTGGTCAGTTGAAAAGGACCAACTAGTCTCAGAGGGGGAAGACTGTTTGCCTTTGGATGATTGTTTTGATTTTTTGGTGATTTGCAGAAGAGCCAGACGGCTGCGAACTCTAAGGACGCAAGAAATCTTCCCGGGAATAATTCTTTTTGAATTGACGGTTCGCTGGCTGCATTGCAATCGTCTTCACCGGTGAGGGCGACGAGCAGGTAGCAGAACCTACAGCCCGGGAAGCAGGAGACGGAGTGTCAGCTTTAAGGCAAAGCGTCTTTGCCACCCTCAAACTAAAAAGTAAGTCACAAGTTTGCGTAGCCATGTTTTTTGTGGGATGGGGAGAGGCTAACACAGCGCTGTAGCTTCCAGACGAAGGGACATATAGAGCTTTCCAACAGTTTCCTTCTCCCTTATCTCCTGAACAGCCTGCTCATCATGATAGATGGGACAAGAATGAGAAGCAGCAGCATGGTCTCCATTACAATTGATGCAGAGGGGGAAGGAGGTGGACAGGCGCCCTCATGTGCATCCCTGAAACAAGTGACACATTTGGCTGTGTTTTTACATGATGTGCTCGTATGATTGAACTGGTGGTATTTAAAACATCTCAATGGATTGGGAATGAAAGGGCGCACAGAGATGACTTCATAGCCTGCCTTTATCTTGGTAGGAAGTGTTAACTGATCAAACGTCACGAACAATGTGCGAGTGGGCACCAGATTGGCAGCTTCCTTCTTCATAACTCTATAAACAGCAGTAACGCGCTGATCTGATAGATAATTAGTTATTTCATCCTCCATCAAACCATCCAACAGCTGGTTGTAGATAACACTGCAGGATGAGTTAAGTGTACTGTGAGCATCCACTTTTATAGGATATTTGTGGAGGATTTGGGCCTCGAGCAGTTTCTGGGCCTGGAGAGCACTATCAATTTCCAAAAGCAGAGTTCCACTGCGGAGATGAGAGCATGACTTCACAGGGCCAGTGATTCCATCCGTACCTTTCTGTATAACAAAGGGGTTAACAGTAGCAAAAGTCTGGTTTTCGCCTAAACGTGAGACTACTAGATATCGAGGCACAACAGGAAGAGACATTGAGACAGGAGCCTCAGTCTAATTTCTTTTATGTGAAACACACTGAGAAAGAGAAGGAAAAATCAGTCACTGGGAAGAAGTCCCCATGACTGCCAGCATCTCCGATGGCATGCTCCTTCCAGTCAGGGGCCCTCCAAAGGGGAGTGCCCTGCCTTAGGTGATTTTCCACAGCTTAGGTCACACCTCCCGAATGACAGACAGAGGGACCAATCAGCAGAGGAGGAAGGTAACAGCTCAGCCAATCACCCCTCCCTGGGCCTGGCCTGTACCAGAGGCTACGTGCAGGTCCTACATGCCAACCCGGGGCTGGGAATTATCCGTTACCCAGCCTTCTGCTACACATCAAACACGTGGCTGGCCGTCAGGCACACACAGGGAGGACGAGAAAAGATAAGAAGGAAAGGAAGAAAGAAAGAATGGCCTCAAATGCCACAGTGGAGGGAAAAGGGGGCAGCACAGGGAAGCGGGTAGCACATGAGAGAATATTCCTATAAGAAAATCAACACAAATGAGCTTCAAGAGCCCATGGAGGCACGAGACATCTCCCCAAGAGAGGGAAAAAGGACAGGAGAAGAGAGGACAAACAGCACAGAAAAAAGCAGTGCTGCAAGACTGGGGCCCCATGGTCACCAAGCACATACTCACTTAAGAGCGTTGAGCCCCCTGGTGGGGTGGGGGGGAGGGGGGCGCATCAGGCAAAGAATGATGTTCAATATGTCCTCCATGTACATAAGTAAAGCCGATGTGAACATCAGCCATAGAGATGGCAGTGTAAACCACTTCGTGTCCTCGGCACATGTCAAGTATCGAGAGGAAGTGGCAGCATAGAGCTATGGGGTTAACTGAGTCCTTAGAGCCATGTGAAAGGTCCAGGCAAAGCCGCGGCCTAGGTGTACACCATGGAGGTGTACGTGAATAGACCTCAAGGATAGGTGGTTAACGCAAGGACTCCAGTTAGGAAAGAAGGGATCAGACACGAACTGCAATGGAAGCCCTGACCTGGGCCGCCGATGTGGGAGATGAACCGCCCTGGCTGGGAAAAGGAGATGGCGATTCAGATGTGCAGGAGAACTACAAATGTGTGCAACATAACTGACCAGCAATCTTGCATGCCTAACCTACAATGGAGGGACTCTGGCCTCCACCAGGATGCTGGTCACTGGACTCGTCCTAAAATGGAGTTTTTGAATCAGTGCAGCCAATGCATTCAGGGGTACTGCACCTTCTGGGGGAAGATTATGTTGCAGACAGTTATTTCCTGTGTCATCCTTATACCGACAGCCACAGATTTGAGAGGGGTTTGAAGGGGGCACTGACTCACTACATACCGAGTTCAGGACATAGATGCAAACTCGACCTGACACTGTTATATTTGCTATGGTTCTTTTAATATCCCCTGTAGCTGTGAAGGGCAGGGGTCCATGTTTCAGGGAACCACGTTTCCTGGAAGGCAATGCAGAAAGCAGGTATAAAGCTTAACAATTGCTGTAGCTCAGCCAGGTGGTACAAAAAAAAAAAACATGAGTGAAAAGTGTGGGCTCTGTCGTAGGTTTGTGAGTAGTGGATTACGGTGTGGGATTTGTTCTAAGTATTTTCATTGGGGGGGGGGGGGGGGGGGTGCAGTGGGGAAGACAGTGGTCATTTTAGGGAGATCCTCTCCTGGAAATGTAGAATCTGTAGTGGAAACAAGTTAATAGAGGAGCAGGAGTGTAAGATCTGTGCCCTTCTGGTGCAGTTACAATGCGCAAAGGAGGAACTAGATAGGTTGAGGAGGGTGAAGGGTGGTGGGGAATGGGAACTGACAGTTGGCAAGAAGGTAGCTAGGAAGAGGAGGTATTCAGACAGTTTTACTTTGCATACATGCAATAGATGCAACCAACTGTCAGAGCTGAGTGGAGAGGTGCCTAGTGTAGCCGTAGATGTAGGTAACTTGCAGCAGTCCTCAGCAATTAGGAGGCCTAGGTTAGTTGCAAAATCTAGCAGAAAGAAGGTTCTGCTGCTACGTATTTCCCACAGTAGAGATGTGCGCCAGCAGTTGCAGGAAGTGTTGGGGAGTGAGTACCAGGTCACAAGCATTGTGATGCCTAGTGCAGGGTTGGCTCAGGTGACAAAGCATACGGGAGTTATGTAAGAATTTTACGGAGGAGGATCAGGTAGTGATAGTGGGTGGAGCAGGGAACAGTCTCGATAGGGATGGGGAATATGATGTCAGTGGTGACTTGGTTAAGATAGCTACTCAAACTGGTGGCACTAATGTGCATTTCGTGCAACTGTTTCAGCGTCATGATCGGCCTCACCTTAATGCGGCTGTTAGGCGCGTTAATGTGGGGCTGGGAGGGCACTGATGGCGGAGAGCATGGATCACATCTCAGTGGTGCCAGTTGGGTCTATCAGTAGATGGGGTTTCACTAGGCATGGCCTGCACATCAATAGGCATGGGAAGGGGATGCTGGCTAAGCCTACAGGTGACAGTGTAGTGGGTGGTGGTGGTAGTGGTGTCACTCATGGAAAAATTCCTGTAGTAGTTGGTGTTAGAGCTGCACCTTTTTTAGACTGAAGTCAGCTGATAGGTATACCTGCTTAAAGATAGTGCCTCTAAGGGCTCACCTCCAGAGAATGTAATGTTTCCAAGTAGAGAAGAAATTAGCATATTTCATCAAAATATAAGAGGTATTAGAGATAAAGTTAGTGAACTGCTAATAGAGGTTAACTCTGAAATTATTGGTATTTAAGAGTACCACTTAAATAATTTGATAATTCAGAGGCTTCCTTTACCAGGCTACAGATTAGCTGGCTGTTTCTCAAGGAGTTCCTTGCAGGGTGGGGGAGTGGCTCTGTACGTAAAAAACAGTATATCATTTGAGTCCATAGACGTATCACAACACTGCACTGAACAGATATTTGAAAGTTGTGCAGCATTAGTTCAATTTAGTGAAACTAAACTTGTAATTGCTGTTGTTTATAGGTCCCCTAACTCCGACTCAGCTTAAGCTAGAGAGGGTTCTTTATTCACTTTGCAGGAAGTACCAGAAAGTAGTTATGTGTGGTGACTTCAAATTTAATTTTGTATATGATTGTGCAAGAAAAACGATGTTGGTAGCTCTCCAAAATTCGTATGATCTGATGCAAACTGTGTTTTTCCAACTAGGGTGCAGGGGAACAGTAGCACAGTCATAGACAATATTTTTATTCATTCTTCATTACTAGATGGGCATTCTGTTAGTGAAAGGGTGAATGGCCTTTCAGATCATGATGCACAAATTTTAACACTAAAAGGTTTTTGTACTCAAACCAATGTCATATTTAATTACAAACTACGTAGGAAAGTTAATCCAACAGCAATAGAGAGCTTTTTAAAACTTGTCAAGGAACAAGAGTGGCAAGATGTTTACAGTGCCGATAATATAGCTGATAAATACAATGCTTTCCATAACACATTTCTCATGCTCTTTGAGAGCAGTAATGGACAGCCTGGTTGGCTGACTAGTGGGATAAGGATACCATGTAGAACAAAGCGGGAATTACATCAAAATGTTAGAAGTAGTCACAATCAAGCTACAGTAGCCCATTACAAACAGTATTGTAAGGTGCTTAAAATGTTATTAACAAGGCAAAAAGTATGTGGTATGCAAATAGAATAGCTAATTCACAGGATAAAATTAAAGCCATATGGTCAGTTGTGAAGGAAGGAAGGAAGGTCGATGATATAAAGTCAGTTCACAGTAATAATATTTCTGTTACTGTACATATATCTGATTTATCAGTATTTAACAATCATTTTCTGAGCATTGCTGGTGAAATAAATAAAAATTTAGTTTCTACAGGAAATCATATAAATTTCTTAGCAAATGCCTTACCGAGATTGACGTCTGAAATACTCCTCTGTGATACAGACAAGAGGGAGATGGAGTCAATAATTGAATCACTGAAGACTAAGGACTCTCATGGTTATGATGGAGTGCCTAGCAGAAT